>NC_087062.1:68047717-68181011 GCF_963678635.1 Symsagittifera roscoffensis
TTTAGCCATTCTTTTGTTCGAGTGTGATGGAGACATTTAGTCTTTGGATGCTCGTCTTTGTTGCTGTGTATGATCTATATACTGCAAAGCATGATTTACATTTTATAAAATTATGTTAGTTCGGTTTTTTAATTATGAATTTAGTTAGTTGTTTTGACAGAAGCGTTTTCTTTTAGTTCGGTTATTTTGAAGAGTTACTCACCCTTGAGTACCTCTTATTAAAAATAGAAGTGTGGTCACAAAGCGTGGATGTAGCGCGGTGGGTTAGGCCGGCTATAGAGCATGCTCAGGACGTCCTCTCTGGTGGGTTAGGCCAGGAGTGGGAGTATGATTTCATGCTGTTTCTTTGAGAGGTCCTGTTTTGTGATAACGTTTTATGTTGGTTTTATGTTGGTCTTTCTTATGTTACTTTGGTTGTATCCTTTTTTCAAAAATCAAATTGTTTTTGGTATGGGTTTGTCTTGCGACTTTTTTGTGTTTTATTATTTCTTTCTTAGACTTTATAATAGTCTTCAAAAGAATAAATTATCCAGTTTCAAACTGGGTTAATCCGGTTTGGGTACCGTTGGTTTTCGTTTCTTAGTCATGATGTTATTTTATGATTGTGGTGTTTAGTAAGCTGCGTTGGTTAGTTTGGTTTAGTATATAATTCCTTCCAACCGGGTTAAAGGAAAGTTTGAAACTTGTTATCGTGTGTAAGAGTTGTTTATAATGAAAGCTTGAAATTCCAAAATCATTATTTAAACAATTCTTCGTGGGCGAGCTGTGCGAGTTTGGATAGAATTCTTGTGCGAGTGAATAAAAATTTTGAAAAGGTTAGTAGTGCTTTCTGATTTTATCAATTTATTGCATTGAATTTGAATTTTACTGCGTTTTGGGGAAATTTAAAATTATAAGTTTTCATCGTATTTAATTTTACTGCTTCATGGGGAATTAATATATAAATAAAATTATTACATTTGGTTTGAATTTTACTACATTATTTAGTGCAAATAATTAATGAATTTGAAGATAATTTGAAAAGTTTGTATTTTTTTTCTTTTCTGTTTTGTAGGTGATCGTGGTGTGAAGACTAGAAATATAAATCAAACATAGATAAAAAATAGTTAGTACTAGTTTGAATTTATTAATTAAAAGTATTTTAATTTATAGTTACGTTAATCTTCTGGGAAAAAGCCGTGGGGGAAGATGTCGTGTATCATATCTGATGTTGTAGTAATTTGGCTAGTATGCGTATGATGTTTTTAGTTTGTAGCAGTGGCCAAAGCAATTGAAGTGCTTTAATGGTGTTTAGTTCTTCGGTGCCTACTGCAAACTCGTAAGGTGTGTTTTGAAAGAGGTTATATATTTTATGATTATATTTACTATTATGAATGAATTCTAATATAGGTATTTCAATAGGCTGGATAAATTCATGCGGGATAAGGAAGGGTCTGGATTCTTCGGCATTGAAGGTCTTCGTGATGGGACAGAATATATACATTTGGGTAACTGGGTCATAGTTTCGGAGGATACCGTGGAGGTTAGTATCTTTGATGCAACATGTAAAATTTAGGAAAAATGGTGACGTGTACTTTGAGTTAAGAAATTGAAAACGATGGTGAGGTTGTCTTGATGGGGTGTGCAAATCAAAATGATTTTGTATAAAACGATAGTATGTATATGTGTGCGTTTGTTTAGTGTGTAACATAGCATCGTGGGAACAGTGCAAATCGCGTTCCTGTGGTGAAAGAAAGTGAAAGGTTAGTGATAATAACTGAAATTTATCATAAAAGCTCTCGTATGCTTGGATATCAGCTAGTGATTCTGAAATAATGTGGTCGTTCTTTCTATCAAAAATATTAAGTGTGAATACGTATGATGTTTTGATGAAAAATTTTTCTGTTAGTTGCGGGTTTGCGAAGCGGTTTTCCTCTAAAAATTGGTCTTGATTAGGGCGGATGATATTATGATCGTAGTATTCTATTGCAAGTTCGTTAGCTCGGGGTGCAGTGAATGTTTTTAGTAACTTTTTTTATCCAACGTAAGTAAATTGTCGAGGTATTAGTGTTGTGGTGAGTCTATATAACATGTCTTTGATCTTTTCTATGCTGTCATGAGTATTTGCTAGTGGTAGGCAAAGGGGGTTAGTAAAATTATAATAAGCTGTCCAATGAAGTGTTGGCATTAAAGCATGTTCATCTACAAAATTGCGTGTGTCATTAGTATCGTTAGGTGTGTTTAATGTATTTTGCGGAAATGTGGGTGATTTCAAGAAAATTTTTCGTGTTGGTGTGTTGCGGGTGATAAATATATTTGCGGGCTGTTCCGGGTTTGGTTGGGAATGGCTGATTTGGAAATTTTCGTTTAAAAGTGCGATAAGCTCTGTGAGTGCTAGTTGGCGTTTCGGTGGATGTGGATGATTGTGCTAATGATGGAGTGTAAGCTGAGGAGGGTGTGGGAGTAGGTGGATTTGAAGATGTTAATGTGGATGATAGTTGATGTATTGAAAGGGTGTTGGGGTGTATTAATTGTTGTTGTAAAGTTATAAAATTATCAAGCTCGTGGGAAATTTGGGGGGTATCTGGGGAATTATTATATGATCTGTCGGAATGAAGTGAAGAATAGGTTGGGGTTACTTGGGAAGCGTAAGAAGGAGTGGAGATGGATGGGAGTGGATGATGAGATGGGATTGGTTGAAAAGGGGGTTTTGAAAAAACTGAGGAGTTGGTCTGGTTATAATTTGAGGGAGATGGTTCGGAGTCTGCAAATTCGTCGGGGGTTTCTACATTAGAGTTATTAAATTGTGAGATAGAATATAAAACTGAAATATCTGAGTTAGTATCAGAATTCGTGCTTGATGATATATTAATAATCGGAAAATTGGGTGGTGGGAAAGCAAAAAGTGGTATGATTGGGATTGGAGTTTGGAGGTTGGCTGGGTGGGAATTTGAGCGATGGAGGGATCCAAGTTGTCGGCTCATCGTGGGCTAAAAAAATGATTACTTTGAGATTGAAAAGTGGTGGTGTGAGGTTGTTCTATAATTTGTTCATATGTATTATCATTTTGTGAATGATGTGTCATTATGTGTTGGATGGGACTTTGTGTTGCATTTGGTCTAAAATTTGGATTATGTGTGATTGCTAGATTTCGAAAAGTACGGGGAACTAATGATAATGGAGTGTTTTGTGGTAGGGTTAGTATCTGTGGTGCTGTAGGTGTTGTATCTACATTATTATGTTCTTCATTATATGTGTTTGGTCTTGTGGATATTTTTGTATTATATTCTTTTATTTGTGCATCTAAAAGTATTTTGTTTATTGATGATGAAAAATTCCAAAAAATCCTGCAAATAGTATAAGTGCTACACTTGCTTGTCTATTTACTTGTGTGTAAATAGCGCATGTGTTATAGATTCCTTTTAAGAGTGAGAAAAGAAATCCTATAAAATTAAACATGGCGTATAAGATAGTTAATTTTTCTAAGATGTAATAGGGCCATCCTAGAAAAGCTAGAATTTCGTTTTTTAATGTGACAAAACTGAAAATATTTATAGGTGAAATATCCTGTGGTCTGTATTTTTCACCGTTTAAATATATGTAGTCTTTGATATCTTTAAAATATCCGCTATAATCTTGTGTATAAATGTCTGCGATTCCTGCGGTTTCGGCAAGTTTTCTTAAATTCTGGTCAATTGATTGCCTTTGTATTTTGTCCATTTGTGTTAATAATTCCTGAAATTGTTGTGTTCTAATGTGATGTTGGATATCTGATTTAGAATATATTCCAATTGATTGTAAATCAATATTTGGATTACGAGCAATGGCTCTGATGCTTTCGGGTGAAAATTTTTTGAGTGATTGCATTAATGTAGGGTATGGTGTAAGGAGATAGTATTTATCTTCATCAGGATTTAATTGTACTACATTGTGGCTATTTTCTGATCCACATGGGACTGCGGTATCCCAAAAATATGTTCGTCTTGAGAGTGTGTCGACAAAATGTACTTTGTTTTTATAGAATATAGGGACTCTTTTATAACAACGTTTATCTTCAAAAACATATAATGGTTAATTTTTTTTGGTGCAAGTATAAAACCATAAAATGTTTCCTTCGTAATCAAGAAAATTTGATCTGTTTCCTGATAATAAGTATCCTGCGTAAGGTATTTTCAGTACTGCTAGTGCGAGTGATTGTAGGATTTGTGTTCTTTCCAATTCACATAGTTGATGAAGTGTCTCTAATTCGGAGAGTGACATTTCCTGAAAAATTCGACTAATTGTGTAGTCTAACTTCATATCTAAGTGGATATCATAATGAATATTACCAAAATAGGTGCTATTCATTAGTGATAGTTCTTGTAAACGTGTGCTTTTACTAACATGTGGTTTTAGTTTTCCACCATGTTGACCTGTGCTTTTTTGAAAGGTAACTGGGATGTATGATGTTCCTTCATTTATAGGATGACTTGTGGCATAAGGGTCAAATTTTATTTTTCCATTGGTCATGTCGAAACCTTTTTCGTATTCGACAAGTATTTCAGAGTATTGTGTTTTATAAAGTGGATTTCTGTATTTACATGCAAATTCTGTTTCTTGATAGATTTGGAAACGTGTTTATTTATTTTCTAAATCATGAATATTTCTAAAATCATTACTTTGTTCTCGGGATGGGTTTACTTGTTCGTATGGAATTGACTCTTTAGAATATTTTTCATGAAATTTTATAATTCGAGCGTGTATTTTTGCTACTTGAAATGTTGTGCATGTATCTTCGGGAAACCAAACAATTGTTGCTTGGGTCCTTGTTGTAGGGTCACAATAACCTTGATCATTTTTGCAAGGTAATCTAATTCCTTGATAGATCATTGTGTTATCAGATAAATCTCGTGTGAGTTGTACTTTTTCGAGTTGTATTTTCCAATCGAAAAACATTATTTGTTGATATCCTTTATTTTTTGTGTCTGCTTTGCAGTTTGAGGGGTCATTTATTCCAATGTGTGGTATCCAATGTTTATCGTGTATGTCATAAGTTAATCTTCCGTGTGCGCCGTTCTATGGGTATTTTTTGTCTAATTGAATATGTCCTTGATATCGCTCAAGTTCTGCTTGATGTACAGAATCGGCAAAGACATGAAAATTTACTATTGTTCTGTCTGTGTTTTTATTTCTTGTTAGATTTAGTCTGAGTAATTCGTTTTTACAATCGTCGGGGTTTAGATGTAAAATTCGTTCTTTATTACTTTGGTAGAATGATTCGTGGTCAAGTCGGTTTTTATTTCCGTTTGAAAATTGTGAACAATGTACTTTCTTTTCGGAAAATGTTGCTGTAAATTTATATCCTGCGACTGTTGTTGCTCGGGCTTTTGAATACAGTGTTGCTATTACATTTGTAGTTTCTATAGCTTATGGTTCTGTTTCGCATTGTGATACTTGATTTATTGCATGTTTGTGTACTGTTTTTGTTCGTTTTCTTCACAATCATAGTGTGTTACTAATAAATCTTGGGGTCCTGTGCGAGGAGAAGGATTTGTGTTTTGGTCGGAAAATTTTAGAAAAAAGATGTGTTGAAATGTTAATATTTTTAGAATATACATGTGTATGATAATCCTGAGTATGGGTTATAAAATGTTATATAACCAATTGTGTTTTTTGTATATCTATCGTATTTGTATATTACTTCAGTGGTTATGAATGGTGGCGGTAGTGATTGTGCTGTTATATTTGATGGATTTAATGGGTGGGGATTTTGTACAATATTGTTAAGTTTGATCGTGATTTCAAATTTTAATTGGAGACTATTCTGTTGAAGTATTTGAATATTGTGTTCTCGAAAGTCTTCGTGGATATCTTGTCTATATTATAATCTATTGAGTGCCCAACTGTGGAGTCGGTTACTTTCTTGATGTTGTCCAAATAATGGTGGGGGTGCTACGAATGTTTTCCAATCTAGTCGTAAAGGGATATTTGTTGTTGATTGTTCGCGATATCTAGCGTCGAGGTTATTTGGAAAATTTAAAGGGAAAAGCGTCGGTGAAATTTGACTTAATGATGATGTTGACGGTAGTGATAATGTTTCTGGTAATGATGATAGTGTTGTATCCGTAGAAATATCTATTGGATCATTCACTAAGTTTGGTTCACCTTGTGTATATGAGTGTGTTGCCCAATATGGTAGTCGTGCGGTGGGATTGGGGGGTTAAAGGGATTTTCCCGTAGTTGCTCAGATGTTGATGTTGAACCTAAGTAATCTGAGGGTATACTTGAGGTGCTGCGTTGTGAAAGGAGTGGGGGAGTTTCTGGTAATGTACTACTTGGATTTTCTGAAGTAGTTGGTGTGGGTGATTGGGGTATATCAAAATGAACTCTGGGTGTTTGAAAAGTTCTACTTCTTCGTGGATGTATAATTTGTCTATTTATTTCGACTGTGTTTTGATTTTGATTAATGTTTCTGATTCGATTTAAATCTTGTGGTAATGTGTGGTAATGTGGGGTACAAATTATATGTTGGTTCACTTAGGGGTGCCTGTCGCTGAACTGGTTCTAATGGTTCGGATAAGCGAGCGTGTCGTTCTTCAAAAGTGTAAGGGTTATCTTGAAAAGAAATTCGTGTGGATGTTTGGGGGTTTTGGTAGTTGTGGGTATTGCTGGATTTTCTTGGGATGATGTCGGTGAAGACTGATTTTGTGATTGTTGGTTAGCAATTTTTGAAAGTGTCCGATCGATTTTTTCTAGTGGGAAGATTTATGTTTATTGTAGTATTCTTCAATGAAAAGAATTAAAAAGATTGTTGCTAAGGCGAATGTGACTATTGCTTTTTTTTACACATTTGCACATTGTCAGTATTAGGGATGATAAAAATATGATGAAAATTACAAATAGTAAAAAAATATCTGTTCTACTAAAAATTGTTCGTATCATTTAAATAGATTGTGAATTATCGTACCTGTGAATATGATCAATGATTTGGGAAAGTTGGAGATATATTTCAATATATAGAGTAGAAAATTTTAAAAAATTGTGGCAAAAATTTTTTTAAATGATTATAAAAGCTTCAAAAGTATCAATAAAAATTATTAGCGAAAGTTTAAAAAAAATGAAAAGTTTTATGAAGATTTAATATTGTATTTTTTAAGATATTGACTGTTTGAGAGAAAAGCATTTAAGAACTGATTCTTTCGTCGAATATTTTTTGTTGTTTGGGGCGAGACTCAAGTGTGGTCGGATCATTTATTAGTTTTTTGACAAGTGGGTTGAGTTTTGTGAAAAATTGTTGGGGCTAATTTTATGGTGTTTGGGAGGTCTTCATTGCTTTATTTTTTATTTGTCGGGTGATCTGGGGTTTTTTTGAAATATTTGTATTTTAGGCCAAATGATTATGGTCTTTTTTTACTTAAGGCTAATTTGTTATTTTTGGTTGGAGGGTTTTTGAGGTCTGAGTTGGGAAAATATTGTTGATCTTTGCGTTATTAGATAGGGGAGGGTTGTAAAATTATGGTGCCTTTTATTTTAGTTGTCAAGTTTTAGCGAGTTGCTTCTTTTTGACCTGGAGGTTGTAAAGTTATAGTTATAGATATGCCTGGAGTTTAATATCTTTCGGCTAATAGGTTGGTGTTAGAGATATTGAAGGTGACGGATTTAAGTGAATCCTATTGGCTGAATCTGAACGAGAATTATTGTTTTATGTCAGCATGTTATTTTGAAAAATGAAAGTTCAAAATGATCCAGAGGTGTAAAAATTATTTATTTTAAAATCATAGTTTGAAATTCAACTTTCTTTAATATTTTAGATTGGGGGATGAATCTTTTGTAGTTTTTACGTGGTTGATTTCTAAGTCGTGATGATTCTCTGTGTTCTGAATTTTCTACTTGGTCTTGTGGTAGAATTTTTTCTATCATTTTCCTACTTTTTATTTCTTTTTTTGAGGTATTTTTGCGTCTGGCGTTTTTGTATTGTTTTTAGTTGTGGTTTGTTTTTGATTTTGTTTTTCATGATGAGTGTTGTGTTGTTCATCTATTTCTTTTTCAGTATGTGGATGATTTTGAATAATTTTTACACCTGTGAAAGAATATAATTGAGTTAATTCGCGTAGTGAGTATTCTTTTGGGTAGTAAGGTAATAAATTGTTACGATGTTGAACAATTTCTTTTTTAGTTGGATCTGTAAGTTTATACGTTACGTCAGTGGGTTTGGCAATGATTTGGTATTTTCCTTTTCGAAGTGGTTGTAATTTCCTAGAGATTCTTTTTGCGTATTAAAGTTAGGTATTAAAACAAATGTTCCAATTTTTAAATCTGTGGCTGGTGTAAAGCGTGAATTAATTTGGACGTTAATGTTTTGCCTTAGTAACAATTTCTTTGTTACTTTTTGGTAAAGATCATTGTGTTTTTTATCTCTATTTAATATCCATTCGGTATGTGTGCCGGAGGCTAATTTAAGAATTTAAGGGTGATGAAAATGATCTTTATCATGTGTGTAAAGGTAGGTTATAACAAATTGAGTCTTTATTTGGTTGGCAATAACCTTGTGCATTTTTATGGGCATTTGCTGTAAACATAATTGGTTTACGTGGCTTTTGATTAAAAACCATTTCGTATGGTGACATTCCTAAAATTGTCGTGATTTGTGAATTGTATGCTAAGGGAAATAATTTTACATCTGCTGACCATTCTGTGTATTTTGTATCATTTCCATTTATGATACATCTGAGATATTCTTGTAGTGAACGGTTCATACCTTCGACTAAACCGTTTGTCCAAGGTGCATGAGATGTACGTGGTTTATGTTTGATATTATATAAGTGACATAGTGTGATGATTTCATTATTTATGAATTCTGTACCGTTGTCTGTAATTAAGATTTCGGGTAATCCGAATTTAGCTATCCAATGTTCATAAAGCGTCATGTAAGCATAATAAGCATTACAATGTGGTACTGGGTTGAGTGCTACATAATGTGTGAATGCGTCAACAATGACCATAATGTAGGAGTTTCTTTCAGAAGATGGTGAAATTGGTCCTTTAGTGTCAAATGAAATTCTATGATTAAAATATAAACTTTGTCCTTTAAAGTCTTGTTTTTGTGCTATTTGTTTTTGATTTGGATAAGGTTTGTTCAATTGAAATATTTTACAATCATTGCATAATACTTTTATCCAAATTGGTGCATTTGGGAAATAAAAATTTTGTGTAAAGTTTGAGTATGTTTTTTCTGATCCGGAGTGTCCTTTAGTATTTTGTGTATGTGAGATCTTAAAAGCTATTAAAATCATACTTAAAGGAAGACAGGGAACTTTAGAATCATTTAATTGATATTCTAAAAGATCTGTATTTTCATTAATTGTTGTGATACTAAATTTTCGGAAATATCGGAGGAGTGTTTTATTTCCTAAAATTGTGGTATCTGCTTTTACGGGCTTAGTTTTGTATTTGTGCCATGATTTTAGTTGTCTAATTACTGGGTCGAGATTTTGATATTGTTTTAAAAGTTCAAGTGTAATTGTATCTGTTGGGGGGAGAAAAATATTGTCAATTTCTAGTTTTGATAGGGGAATTGTGTCAAGTGGGTCATGGAGGTCAAAAACTTGATTTATTGTGTATTTTGAATCATTTGTTTGTGGTCCTGATAAATTTATTTTATCAGTTAGATTTTCTTTTTCAATTAATGGGAAAAAATCTTTTTTATGCGAGTGGTGTTTTATTCGGTTTTGTTGGGTGTTATTTTTTATCCATTGTGAGTATGGAATTGGTTTGAAAGTTGATGTTTCTAGTAAATCAACTTCGTAGTGATTATTTTGGCATTCTAAGTAAAGTGGGAAATGTTGTAGATTATTTATCTGTGATTGTTCAATATCAATTTTTACTGCATATTTGCGTTCTAATCGGGGTGATGTTTCATCTTTTGCTAGATAAAATTTAATATTTTGTGGTATTTCAACTGTAGTTTTTCGTGTGAGTAATTCAGGTGGCGTATTTCTACTTAATGTATCTGGTAATGCAAGGTTTTTTCCTGCTGTCCATACTATATGTAAGTTTGGGAATTTCCTTAGAATTAGTTAAAATGATTTGGATTTGATATATAAACTCTATGATTTGGATTTGATTTTTGTGTAACGAGAAATATAATTGGTTTATGATCTGTGAATACAACTGTTGGGTGTTTTGATCCAAGTGTATAAATTATAGCTGTACATTCTCTCATTAGAGTTGAGAGTCGTAGCTCTGCTTGAGTGAATAATCGTGAATTTGCTGATATAAGGTTCGTTTTATTTGTTCCACTATGTGATTGTAGCAATGCTGCGCCGATGCCAAAAATTGAAGCATCGCACATTGCATAGAATGGTTGATTTGGATCTGGAATTGTGTTTGAAATTTGTTCAGTTAAAAGTTTTTTAAATTCCTCAAATCGTGTTTGATGTTCAGTGGTCCATTCAAAATTATTTTGTTGTCTAAGTATATTATAGAATGGTCTTAGGTATAATTGCATTTTATAGACATGTTTGCTTAAAAAATTCAACATTCCAAGGAATTCTTGGATTTTCTTTATGTTTGTTGGTGGTTGGAGTTTTTGAATAGCATCAATGCGTGATTTTAATGGAGTGATTGTTTTTCTTTCTATATTATGTCCTAAGAATTTAACTCGTGTTAAAAAGAAGTGTGATTTATCGGGGGCTGCTTTCAGATTTTCGTTCTGAAGTAATTTATGATATTGTTCTAAAACTGTAAACATTTCGTCTTTGGTTTCTGATTGCATAAAAACATCGTCTAAATAGGTAATTGCATTTTTCTTGACTATTAGTGGTCTAAAAATTTTACTCATAAAAGCTGAAAAAGCTGCTGGTCCTATGGATATTCCAAAGAAAAAGCGATTAAATTCATACTGTTGATTTCCAATAAAAAATTGTGTTAAACGTCGTGATTGTTCATCTAGTGGCATTTGGATATATGCACTATTCATATCTGCGGTTGTGAATTATTTACCATTTATCTTTGTCAAGATAACTTGTATTGGTTCAATGGGCCAATTGCATTTTGATTCGTCAATTAGTGAATTGAGGTATCTAGCGTCTAAAACTATTTTTAGTGATTCACCTTTTGCTAGAATGATAACAGGGTTAATGAAGGTGTTTCCTTTTGGTTGTTCTTCTTTATTTACTGGTGAGATAATTTCGTATTATTCTAAAATGTCAAGTAATCTATTTACCTTGTCATGTAAGTGAATCGGTATTTTACTTGCTCTTTGTTTTTTGAAAACTGCGTCAGGTTTTAACGGAAGGTGTAGTGGTGAACTAATTTTTCCAACGTCAAATTTTGATGTTGCATAAACTATTGAATATTTTAACAGTTATTTTGCTAATTTATCAAATTCAAATTGTGTAATTTGTGAGTGTTCAAAATTAAACATTGTTAAAAACTTTTGTTGCTCTTTTGTGTAATTTGTTATATTTAATGTTGGTTTAAAATATGGTGTTTTTGTGAAGTAATCTGTGTTTCTTTTTCCAATACTTATTATATTTTTTATGGATAATTCTTCGTCAAGAATTGTTGATTGACAAATAAATAATTGTAGTATATTATTTACGCGGTAGGCTACTTCATTCATAGGTGAAATTGTAGCATTTGTTTCACAATATCCTAAAAGTCCTAAGGGTAATGTTACTTGATATGGTGTATTGTTATACACGTGTAATGAAATGATGTCGAAAATTATATTTTTTGAGTATTTTATAGATGAGATTGTAATTTTGAAAAATTTGTGAATAGGTTTAAATTCGAAGTCTGACATAAAAAGTGGTTGTTTGTTTTGACTTTTGTCTTACTGATGAACTTGTTTTATTGAAAAATTATATATATTTCCTGATAGTGGTTTCAGGTGTTTCCGTTGTTGATTGTAAAAGGGATAAAATTTTGTGAAAAATGGCGGTTGTTTGTTTAATCTTTGGAAGAATGTTAAGGCTGTGTTTTTTGCTTTTGTGTATTTATTTTTGATATGGATTTAACTTTTTAAGATGTTGATTGTTGGTATATATTTAGATATAAATGGTATGCCAATGATATTTTGTTTAATATCAGTAATATGAAATATTTTTTTACATGGTTTGTTCAAAATTTTGTTTAGTTCCATTGTTCTTGTGGGAAGAAGGAATAATTGGATTTTTCCATAATTTACTAATGTTGATCCTTGTGCTGTTGCTAATTTACTAAACGTTTCAAGAGGTGTTAAATTTGGATGCAATGTTTTGATTTCATTCCATGTGGGATTTTTAATTATTTTTGATTCTGCTCCTGAGTCAATTAAAAAATCAATTTCAAGATCTGGTGGTTGAAATTTTTTGTTTCTTGGGCTTTCTAAGAGAAATGGGATTATCCAAATTTTTTCTCTTGGTTGTTCTTGTTGTATATTTTGATAAATATGTTTTGTGTTTGAGCATTGTGTTTTGTCTTTTTTATCGGGTTTAATTACCGTGTTAATTCCGTTTACTTCTTGTGAAGTTTGTGTATTATCAATGGGTCCAATATAGTAATAGTGGAGGAGTTCCAATTGATTTTCATATATAGGTGAAGTGAAAGGTTGTTCATATATGATAGGTTCATAGTCGTTTTCGACTGTTATCATAATTACGATTCACAATTTATATGATTTAGTTGTAATTCGTTACTTCCTGTGTCATCAATACCTGGAGGGTCTGAAGCTGTTTCTTCATTGGTTTGTACTTGATTTATGTGTGTTCGATGTTTTGGTGTGCTACTTCTGTATCGATGTTTAGAATCGGGATAACGGTTATTATTCCTATGTGGTGACTGGGAATAATTTCTGTAACGATTATTGTAACTTGAGTTTCGGTTTTGTGATTTATTTTGTGATCTGTTTTAATAGTTATCGTTTGATTTGTGATAATTCGATCTATTGTATGAGTTATTTCTTGATCTATTGTTTGGGTAATTCTGATTTTGGTTGTTTGAAAAACTTCTATTTCTATTGTGTGAATAGTTTCTATTTCTGTTGTATGATGTGTTTCGTGATTGATTATTGGAATAGTGTTTATTCCTCGGGTTTGATTGGGAACTGGATTCAGAAACAAATTCAATTGTATTCAATCGATCGTGAACAGTTCTTTTGGTTATTTTGGCTATTCGATCGGTTATATCTATTTTGTGAGAAATTTCGTGTATTTCCTCGTTCGGGTGATCTACCTCTATAACTTGAGTTATATGGTGATTGATTTCTTGTGTAATTTGAGTTGCTTGGAAGTGGTTTTCCTGAACTGTTATTACTATATATTTTTTTCTTTGGTAGATTTTGATCTTTTTTCATGTATTGATAGATTGATTTATTTGGTTCTTTGTGCTTTTGCGGTTTATTCTGATTATCTTGTTGTTTTTGTCTACATTCAGAAATACTGTGTCCGTATCGTCGGCAATAATTACGCCATTTTTTGAAAGATGGTTTGCCTTTAAAATTTGGATGTTTTTCGTAGATATTTAGTATTTCAGTGATTTTTTCAATCAAGTCTGTGTCTGATTCCTGTACATTATCTATATGAGTAGTTTTTTTTTCAATTCGATTAACATATTGTAGTTTTAGATTTTCTGTTTATTCGAGTTTCATTGTGATTTCTGCTTGTTCTAAATTATCTACTAGTTTTCTAAAATCTAAATCTGGTTCACGAATTGAGGAAGGATGAGATGCTCTCTTTTTTATAGCTATTTTCCTTAATTGAGGTGTTAAGGTCATCATTAAAATTTCTGTCATTTTTGTGTTTTTGTAGTCATGTGTATTAAGTGAATATGCTTTTCGAACTAATGTTTCGATTCGTACTGCTAATTGTTTAATATTTTCATTTGTTAGTCTGCGTATTTGGTACCATAAAACTCTTTGGTGTTGTTTGTTTCTTTCAGAATCAAACATTTTTGAAAATTCTTGTGTGAATCTTTTCCAGTCTGATTTTATTTCTATGGGTAATACTGAAAACCATTTTTGAACTGCGCCATCTAGGGTTGTTTGTATTAGCGCTGTGCGTCTATGTATCCAATTCTGATGTAGTGGCGTATTAATTGGTTCAGGTCCTATGTTTAAAATTAAATTTGCTGTTACTGCATTTAGATAATCTTTTACAGAATATTCAGGGTCTGTTCCTGTGAATACCATCAGTGGTTTATTGGATGTTATTGATGATCCACCCATGAGTTATGGATTCATTGTCATCTGTAGTGACTCTGCGGCATTTGGCATTTGTGAAAAATTTGAAAGTTGATTTTTTGTTATTTCGTGTTGCTGAAGGTAATATGGAAGCGGTATTTCATTTTGCATTTGAGTTGGTTGATAAGAATGCATTAACATTGGCTTTTGTGGTTGTATTGGTTGAAAAGATTGTGTGTTAAATGGGTTTTGTATATGCATTTGTTGTGGATTTTGTATATCTGTTGGATTTTGTGGGTAAATTTTCATATTTTGGGTTGGATGAGGTTGTCGCGATCTCTGTGTGCGATATTCTTTGGTATATGGTGCAAAAATATCTGGTTGGTAGTGATCATCATCATCAGATGATAAGTAGTTTATGTTATAAGGTGTATGTTGTTTATTTTTTTTCTGTTGAAAAAAAGGGTAATTTTCACTATGATCCTGTGTAGGTTGTGGATTATCTGGAAAGTTTACTGAATTGGTTTTAAGTCTTTTGGGAGATTGAGATTCCAATAATGTGAACTTACGTGATTTAAATTTTGTGTATTTTTTCGGGGGGGGGGGCTGGGTTGATTTGTTTTTTGTTGGTGAGCATAATTATTATTGTGTTCTGCAAAAGTGTTTCTTGTGAACGGTTTTCGTGTTTTTGACGGTATTGTCATTGGTATATACGTTTGATAGTCCATATGTGAATATTTTGGAGCAACCGAAGGTTTAACGGTTGATTGTAAGGTTACCTGTGTTAGTGATGTATTTGTATTTCTTGGTATCGTCAGATTGGGGTGTATTGGTGAAATACTTTGTTGTGTAGTTGTTTGGACGATTTCTTCATTTATGAAGTGTGATGGTGTTTGAATATCTTGTTGTGTAAGATTTCTTGTTCCATTGAGATTTTCATTATGTATAACTGTTTAATTTAAGCTGTTATTTCGTGTATCAGGTAAAAATGTATTATAATTTAATGGTGTTGCGTCAATGGTTAAGGGTATTGATTTTACATAATCTCTGTGGAAAGATATGGTACTTGATGCTTGACTCGAGATATCTTGTGGAATATTCAGAAATGCTGGATGAGACCAGTCAGGGTTCTAAACGTAATCTGATTGTTCTGAAAGGACAGTGTCGTCAATGGTATTTTGGGGTCTGAAATTTTTTCTTACTTGTGAAATTAAATCTAAATTGTGGGTGAAATAATCTATTATAAACCATGCTAAAATTTTTTGAAATCATGTTTAGTTTTTTGTGAAACATCTTCATTGGTAAAATTTTCGCGAATTACGTGTAGAAATGTTGAAAATACTGTAATTTCATTTCTTACCTTTGTATGTTTGGATGTTTCTGTCGGTGATGTGCTTTGAACTTCTGTTTTTTCCAATATAGATATATAATTATATATTATTGCGAAAACTTCGTTAGTGAATATGGAGTTTGCTCTTTGTGAATTATGATATTGTACGCTTTTGATATATTCTATAAATACTTTTGAAAATTTTTATTCAATATCGTCTGTTTGAATAACATATTTACGATGGGCTGTATTTGGTGTGCTAAATTCTATGGTGAAGATTCCGTATTGCTGTGTTAGATTACATATGTCTTTCAAATAATGTTCAATAATTTGTCTTTTGATTTTTACATCTGGGAATTCTGCTTTGCATGGACTGATTCCTGGTTCAAACAAATTTACGAGTAAATTCTTTCAAAATCGTGTTTGTCCTCTATCATCAAGTGAATCTATAAGAAAGGGAAAAACTGTTTCTTCATCTGGACTTTCGTCACTTTGAGTGTGGCTCATTTTTTCGTTTGATTACTGTTAATATATAACTATCAATGTGTCTAATTGGTTGATTCCAATTTTATAGGTGTACCGGTTTCTGTTTATATTGCTTTTTTATTCTTCTTTTTCCTCTTTTTGATGAATTTGAAGTTGTTTCTGATTCGGAAAAATATAATTGATCATGAATGGGACAATTTTTATCTATTGATTTTTTAAATTTGTATAGTTCGTCTAAACTGTTGGCTTCTGATTCAGAAAATGCGTTTCTATTTTTTGAAAATCTTTTTCGTGTGATTTGTCTTTGTTTGTTTATAATTTTCCTTTTTATTGTTTGTCATTTTGTTCTAATGTATCCAACAGTTTGTGAATGTGGAGTGATTACAAGATCGTATTTTTTGTTATCTATTTCACAATTGTGTATAACGATTGTTTTTTTATTTCCTAAATTTTTGAATGACATAAGGTCTAGGATGAGGGATGCAAGAAGTTATTAGTGATTTTATTTTCCTAGACTGTAAGTCCTTACGATTTTTTGGTTAGCTTAACCTGGGTCTATTTGTTCAGGGTTGGAGAGAAAAGTATATCGATTCAGAAGAATGATTTTTTACTTTCTTGTGGCTAGTCTAAGTTAAGGTGTTAACTTACTTAATCTTACTTAGGGGTAGTGATTGTGTTCAAGGGTTGGAGAATAGTAAATCGATCCACAAGGTTCAAGTATAATTAGAACACGAGTAGTTTGTTAGATACTATTTTAAACTTACTAAGTCTAAGATCTATCCTGGGTCTAATAAGAGGAGGGTTCAAGTGAAGGATGAATAACCGAAGTTCTTCACTGTTTAACTTAATTTGAATGGTTAGTTTTATTTAAAAATTTCTATTAGTCCTGGGTCTTTTGGAAAGGTTGGATAGTGAATCGATGTTTGAGGGCGTTAGACACTTGCTAATTGTTCTTTTTGATCCAAGGATAGGCCTTGATGATCAGATTTTAAATTTAGTGAGATAGAAAATTTATAAAGATCCAAGGAGAAGCCTTGATGATCTGAATTTTAAAATTAAGTGAATTTAAATTTAAAATGGTTTTAAATTTATTTAATAAAAAGATTTAGTTTTTGAATGATGTTAGTGAGCTTGTGATTGCTGTTATGTTTAGGTGATGAAGCTGGAACAACAAGATGATTTATATTTACTAACAATTTATTTTCATGCTACTAATTTTTTTTTTATTTTCAATAAATTTTTTTCAAATAAGTTATAAATAATACTGCAGAAATTAGGAAAACTATCTGAGATTTCTTTATCAATCGTTTTTGTACATTAATAATTTTGTTTAGCGCCTGAAATGATCATGAAGATTTACTTCAAAGTTTTATGTTTGCAAATGAAAATCTAAATTCATTGCTAATAAGATTCTAAATATAAAAGTTTCTTTTGGCTTTCGCCTTACAACCATGAAACTAATTGGTAAGTTTCTATGTAGTCGTATATCGTCTCTTGTCCGAGGTCTTTTTCCAATACCAGATAGTTCTAGTATTGTGCGGAATATCGGCTCTGATCTATTGAGTCGTAGAGACATTTCAATTAAGTTATTATTCTGCGGCATTTGGCATTTGTGAAAAATTTGAAAGTTGATTTTTTGTTATTTCGTGTTGCTGAAGGTAATATGGAAGCGGTATTTCATTTTGCATTTGAGTTGGTTGATAAGAATGCATTAACATTGGCTTTTGTGGTTGTATTGGTTGAAAAGATTGTGTGTTAAATGGGTTTTGTATATGCATTTGTTGTGGATTTTGTATGTCTGTTGGATTTTGTGGGTAAATTTTCATATTTTGGGTTGGATGAGGTTGTCGCGATCTCTGTGTGCGATATTCTTTGGTATATGGTGCAAAAATATCTGGTTGGTAGTGATCATCATCATCAGATGATAAGTAGTTTATGTTATAAGGTGTATATTGTTTATTTTTATTCTGTTGAAAAATGGGTAATTTTCACTATGATCCTGTGTAGGTTGTGGATTATCTGGAAAGTTTACTGAATTGGTTTTAAGTCTTTTGGGAGATTCCAATAATGTGAACATACGTGATTTAAATTTTGTGTATTTTTTCGGGGGGGGGGGGGGGGCTGGGTTGATTTGTTTTTTGTTGGTGAGCATAATTATAATTGTGTTCTGCAAAAGTGTTTCTTGTGAACGGTTTTCGTGTTTTTGACGGTATTGTCATTGGTATATACGTTTGATAGTCCATATGTGAATATTTTGGAGCAACCGAAGGTTTAACGGTTGATTGTAAGGTTACCTGTGTTAGTGATGTATTTGTATTTCTTGGTGTTGCCAGATTGGGGTGTATTGGTGAAATACATTGTTGTGTAGTTGTTTGGACGATTTCTTCATTTATGAAGTGTGATGGTGTTTGAATATCTTGTTGTGTAAAATTTCTTGTTCCATTGAGATTTTCATTATGTATAACTGTTGAATTTAAGCTGTTATTTCGTGTATCAGGTAAAAATGTATTATAATTTAATGGTGTTGCGTCAATGGTTAAGGGTATTACTTTTACATAATCTCTGTGGAAAGATATGGTACTTGATGCTTGACTCCAGATATCTTGTGGAATATTCAGAAATGCTGGATGAGACCAGTCAGGGTCCTGAACGTAATCTGATTGTTCTGAAAGGACAGTGTCGTCAATGGTATTTTGGGTAGTTCGTTAGATACTATTTTAATATTACTAAGTCTAAGATCTATCCTGGGTCTGTTAAGAGGAGGGTTCAAGTGAAGGATGAATAACCGAAGTTCTTCACTGTATCAGGTAAAATTGCATTATAATTTAATGGTGTTGCGTCAATGGTTAAGGGTATTACTTTTACATAATCTCTGTGGAAAGATATGGTACTTGATGCTTGACTCGAGATATCTTGTGGAATATTCAGAAATGCTGGATGAGACCAGTCAGGGTCCTAAACGTAATCTGATTGTTCTGAAATGACAGTGTCGTCAATGGTATTTTGAGTAGTTCGTTAGATACTATTTTAAACTTACTAAGTCTAAGATCTATCCTGGTTCTGTTAAGAGGAGGGTTCAAGTGAAGGATGAATAACCGAAGTTCTTCACAGCTTAACTTAATTTGAATGGTTAGTTTTATTTAAAAATTTCTATTAGTCCTGGGTCTTTTGGAAAGATTGGATAGTGAATCGATGTTTGAGGGCGTTAGACACTTGCTAAGTGGGTGGGGGAGAACAAAATTGTTTTTTTTTGATCCAAGGAAAAGCCTTGATGATCCGATTTTAAATTTAGTGAGATAGAAAATTTATAAAGATCCAAGGAGAAGCCTTGATGATCTGATTTTTAAAATTAAGTGAATTTAAATTTAAAATGGTTTTAAATTTATTTAATAAAAAGATTTAGTTTTTGAATGATGTTAGTGAGCTTATGATTGCTGTTATGTTTAGGTGATGAAGCTGGAACAACAAGATGATTTATATTTACTAACAATTTATTGTCATGCTACTAATTTTTATTTTTATTTTCAATAAATTTTTTCAAATATGTTATAAATAATACTGCAGAAATTAGGAAAACTATCTGAGATTTCTTTATCAATCGTTTTTGTACATTAATAATTTTGTTTAGCGCCTGAAATGATCATGAAGATTGACTTCAAAATTTTATGTTTGCAAATGAAAATCTAAATTCATTGCTAATAAGATTCTAAATATAAAAGTTTCTGTTGGCTTTTGCCTTACAACCATGAAACTAATTGGTAAGTTTCTATGTAGTCGTATATCGTCTCTTGTCCGAGGTCTTTTTCCAATACCAGGTAGTTTTAGTATTGTGCGGAATATCGGCTCTGATCTATTGAGTCGTAGAGACATTTCAATTAAGTTATTATCATGTAACATTTTGAAAATGTTTTGTCTAATTTCTAATCTCTTTTTGGTTAATTCTAAGCTTTTAAGGTCTTATTCGAGACTTATGGTCGCACCAGATGAGTTATAACCAAAGTGGTTAACTCATAGAGTAATTTCGGATGGGGTACACCGTCTGCTCGTCACGCTATCTTATTTTCGGCCGGATAGATTCGTGCAAATTCTCAGTCTAATACCGATCCTAATCTTACTCTTATATCTACTAGTCTCAGGGTGTTTAACTAGTCTCTGCTAGGCTCAATAGATCTAGAGTATACTGGCTTATTGCGGCAGCTGAAGTTCTCTTGGAGAGGCAACTAATTTCTAAGTTAAATTCAAATCTCTCTGGTGCTGAAATTACAAATAATTGCAGCACTTACAAATAAGTGGGTTGTTAGTTAGATGGATTATGATTGGTTAATATTAAAAATTTTACAGTGGTAAAATATCTAATTTATCCAATAATAAAATGTAGTTTAGATCAGGTTCCCATTTGCTTTAACTAGATATATTATTGTTCTGTCTTTTCCGCAATTTTTCAGTTGTGGAAAAAAAATTAAGAGTTACCTGTCTTCTTGGTCTTCAAAGTTTGAGCGAAAATTCTTTATTTAGTTTTGATTTTTACGTTTTGATTTTTTCCGCTGTTTTCGACGAAACTTATGCTCATTGTCAAAATAAAATAACAACTATTTCTGTCGGATGACACGTTTTTTACCGCATATTTTTCTATTTTCTTTTCTATCCGCTCGTATTTATCCGCACATACTATCTTCACTGAAGTCCCATCCTTTCAGTGAATCATCAAAATTGTACAGTACCTTGAGAAAAATTTTACTAATTCAAAGTTAAACAAGACTGCTCGTATCAGGGCGAAGCCCTGAATGTTCCGACTGCCTTTAAGGTTTATGGAGCAGGAATACCATATATATCATTAACATAAAAAACTTAATAAAATAAAAGGAAAAAAAATTTCTAAGAATTGAATATTTTTCTATGAAAATCATCCCCCCACACGCCAAATAAAGAATAGATTTCGCTCCTTGTAACAAATCAATTATGGCAAACAAGCTTTTTTCAACCAATTTGGAACAATTTCTACGACAGATTAAATCTCCGCTTACGCGTTAATAGCGCGAAATAAATCGCGCATAATTGTCCCAAGTTGGCCAAAATGGCAATCTTTAAGCCCTCATAACTTTACGAAAAATGGTTACAGGTAAAATATTTTATCAATTTTAAGCTCAAGACAATAATAACTTTTGAAGGAAATAGAAAATTTTGTCAAAAATGGCTAGATAAAACGTCGAAATTTGTCTGAAGAAAAAAAACCACCACAAATATTCCGTTAGTTTCGTATCGAAAGTCGGAACAGAAAGCATTTTACTTGCGTCTCATCAATTTAATACGTGCTCTCATACGCAATATAATACCTCGTTATAATCACCCAACGTGTTCATTAATCTAATCTGCACCATGAGGATATGACTCATGAGGCAACTTTTTTACAATATACAAACTCCTTTTTCCATATTAAAGGTCTTAATGGGACCCAGGACTATCCATAGAAGCAACAAAATAAAGCTAGCCTTGGTTCTTTTACCATTTTCCGGAATCATAATAGCTGTTGCTGCCCTGAATTTCAATACTAAGAAATTCTGCAGTGAGCAGGAATTAGTATTCGCCCTCAGTAAGAAATTTTTTATGTCATCACAAAGCAAACAATTGTGTTAGCTGAAAAAAAACAATCATACAGACTGGAAAATTCAAAAAATTAGCTCTCACTTTGACCTCTAAGTTTGGTTAAATGTGTACTTCTAAAAACACAAACAAAAACTTTATTGGATATTGTGGAACCTGATCTAAACTACATTTTATGATTGGATAAATTAGATATTTTACCAATGTAAAGTATTTAATATTAACCAATCATGACCCATCTAACTAACAACCCACTTATTTGTAAGTGCTGAAGTTACTTGTAATTTCAGCACCAGAGAGATTTGAATTTAACTTAGAAAATAGTTGGACTCTCCCGAGCACTTCAGCAGCCGCAATAAACCAGTATACCCTAGATCTATTGAGCCTAGCAGAGACTAGTTAAACAACCTGAGACTAGATAGTATAAGAGTAAGATTAGGATCGGTATTAGACTAAGAAGTTGCACGAATCTATCCGGCCGAAAATAAGATAGCGTGACGAGCAGACGGTGTACCCTATCCGAAATTACTCTATGAGTTATAGACAACATACATAACTCATCTGGTGCGACCATAAGTCTCGAACAAGACCTTAATAGCTTAGAATTAACCAAAATAGATTAGAAATTAGACAAAAACATTTACAAAATGTTATACGACAATAATTTAATCGAAATGTCTCTACGACTCAATAGATCAGAGCCAATATTCCGAACCATAACAGAACTACCCGGAATTGGAAGAAGACCTCGAACCAGAGACGACATACGACAAAGTAGAAACTTACCATATAGCTATATGATAGTTAGGCAAAAACCAGAACAAACTTTTATATTTAGAATACTACTGGCAATGAATTTAGATTTTCATTTGCAAACATAAAACCTTGAAGTTAATCTTCAAAATCATTTCAGGCGCTAAACAAAATTATTAATATACAATAACGATTGATAAAAAGATCTAAGATCGTTTTCCTAAAACTCTGCAGTAATATACAAAACATGTTTGAAAAATATTTATTGAAAAATAAAAAATAAAAATTAGTAGCATGAAAATAAATGGTTAGTAATCTTAAATCATCCTGTTGTTCCAGCTCCATCACCTAAAACATAACAGCAATCATAAACCCACTAATATCATCAAAACACTAAATCTTTCCTTTACACACATTTAAAATTTTATTAAAACTTAAATTCACTTAATTTTAAAACCAGATCATCAAGGCTTATCCTTGGATCTTAAATCATTTTCTACTTAATTAAATTTCAAATTTGATCATCAAGGCTTATCCTTGGATCAAACAGAACAACTTTGTTCTCCCCCACCCACTTAATTAGTGTCTAACGACCTCAAACGTCGATTCACTACCCAACCCTTTCTAAAGACCTAAGACTAATAGAAATTTTTAAAACAAAACTAATCATTCAAATTAGGATAAACAGTGAAGAACTTCGGTTATTCATCCTTCACTTGACCCCCCCTCTTACCAGACCCAGGATAAATCTTAGACTTAGTAAGTTTAAAATAGTATCTAACGAACTACTCGCGTTCTAATTATACCTGAACCCTGTGGATCGATTTACTATTCTCCAGCCCTTGAACACAATCACTACCCCTAAGTAAGATTAAGTAAGTTAACACCTTAACTTATACTAGCCACGAGAAAGTAGAAAAATCATTCTACGGAATCGATATACTTTTCTCTCCAACCCTGAACAAATAGACCCAGGTTAAGCTAACCAAAAAATCGTAAGAACTAACAGTTTAGGAAAATAGAAACCATTTAACAACCTTTTGCATCCGTCATCCTAAACCTTATGTCATTTAAAAACCTAGGAAATAAACAAACAATCGTTTTACACAATTGTGAAATAGATAACAAAAAATACGACCTTGTAATCACACCTCATACACAAACAGTTGGATACATTCGAACAAAACGACAAACACTAAAAAGAAAAATAATAACGAAACAAAGACAAATAACACGAAAAAGATTTTCAAAAAATCGAAACGCATTTTCAGAATCAGAAACCAACAGTTTAGACGAACTTTACAAACTAAAAGAATCAATAGATAAAAATTGCCCACTTCACGATCAATTATATTTTTCTGACTCAGAAACAACTTCAAATTCATCAAAAAGAGGAAAAAGAAGAATAAAAAAGCAGTATAAACACAAACCAGTACATTTATACAATTGGAATCAACCAATTCGACACATTAATAATTACATATTAACAGTCATCGAACGAAAAAATGAGCTCAACGCACACCCCAGGTGACGAAACCCCAGATGATGATGAAATCTTTCCTTTTATCGTAGATGCAACTACTGATAGAGGACAGCATATATTCTGCAAAAATTTACTCTTAAATTTGTTTGAACCCGGAATCAGTCCATGTAAAACAGAGTTCCCAGATGTAAAAATCAAAAGACAAATCATAGACCACTACTTAAAAGATATATGCAACATAACACAACAGTATGGAATCTACTCCATAGAATTCACCTCACCAAACCATAATCATAGAAAATATACAATCCAAACAGACGATCTTGATTTAGAATTTTCAAAAGTTTTTTCAGAATATATAAAAAGCATCCAATATCATAACTCACAAAGAGCAAACTCCATATTCACCAATGAAGTTTTCGCAATAATATATAGTTATATTTCGATATTAGAAAATGAAATCCCAATAACAAATGTCTCACCGACAGAAACATCTAAACATTTAAGAGTACGACATGAAATCACACTACTCTCTAGTTATTTAAACATCATTAAAGAAAATTTCACGAAAGACGACGTTTCACAACATACAAAACACGATCTACAAAAAATTTTGGCATGGTTCATAATAGATTATTTCACACACAATATTGATTTAATTGCACAAGCAAGAAAAAATTTTAGACCCCAAAACTCGAACGATGATACCGCTATCACAGAACAATCAGATTATGTTTGGGACCCCGAATGGTCTCATACCGCATTTATAAGCTTCCCACAATCAATCTCAAGTCAAGCAATAAGTACGATATCTTACATAAGAGATTATGTAAGAGTAATACCATTCACCATTGATGCAACACCATTAAACTATAATACATTTTTGCCCGATACACAAAATAATAGTTTAAACTCTACAGTCATACACAATGAAAACCTCAATGGAACTAGGAATCTTACTCAACAAGATATCCAGACACCATCACACTTCATAAATGAAGAAATTGTACACACAACAACTACACAACAAAGTATTTCACCAATACGCCCAAATTTAACAACACCAAGAAATACAAATCCTTCACAAACACAGGTAACCTTACAATCAACCGTTAAACCTTCGGTTGCCCCTAAATATTCACATATGGATTACCAAACATACAGACCCATGACAATACCATCAAAAACACGCAAAACATTCACTAGAAACAACTTTACAGACCATAATTATAATTATACACATCCATCAAAAACATATAATCAACCACAAAGAAATTTTAACCAATATACAAGATCTCGAAATTGGGATAACCCAATGACCCAACCTAATTCAATAAATTTCCAAACAAATCCTCAACAGGATCACAGTGAAAATTACCCATTTTTTCAACAAAATAAAAATAAAAAACAGACATCTTATCAAATGGATTATTTATCCTCAGATGATGATTTCTTACAACCAGATACATTTGCACCAAATACTCAAGAATATCGTAGACAAGGAATACAGAAAACACGTACAAATCATAGAAATTTTTCTCCACAACCAATAGATGCACAACATCAACAACCAATTCAACAACAAAATCTAATTAATACACAATCTTTTCAACCAATTCAACAACAAAATCCAATGACTGCACACTCGTATCAACCATCACAAATGCAAAATGAAATACCACTCCCATATTATCTCCAACAACATGAAATAACAAGAAACCAACTTTCAAATTTTTCTCAAATGCCAAATGCAGCAGAATCATTACAAATGACAATGAATCCATACCTTATGGGTGGATCATCAATAACATCAAACAAACCTTTAATGGTTTTCACAGGAACAGACCCTGAATACTCTGTAGAAGATTATTTAAATGCAGTAACAGCAAACCTGATTTTAAATATTGGACCTGAACCAATTAATACGCCACTACATCAAAACTGGATACATCGACGCACAGCGTTAATACAAACAACCTTAGATGGCGCAGCCCAAAAATGGTTTTCAGTACTACCTCTAGAAATAAAATCAAACTGGAAAAGGTTTACACAGGAATTTTCAAAAATGTTTGACTCCGAAAGAAACAAACAACAACAAAGAGTTTTATGTAATGAAATTAGCAGATTACCAAACGAAACCATCAAGCAAATAGCAGTACGAATCGAAACACTAGTTCGAAAAGCATATTCATTAAATACACATGACTATAAAAACACAAAGATGACAGAAATCTTAATGATGACCTTAACACCACAATTAAGGAAAATAGCAATAAAAAAGAGAGCATCCCATCCTTCTTCAATTCGAGAACCCGATTTAGATTTTCGAAAACTACTAGACAAATTAGAACAAGCAGAAATCACGATGAAACTAGAAGAAACGGAAAATCTGAAATTACAATACGTTAACAGAATTGAAACGACTCCCACTAATATTAATAATATACAGGAATCAGAGACAGACCTCGTTGAAAAAATCACTGAAATACTCAATATTTACGAAAAGAACCCAAACTTTAAAGGCAAACCATCTTTCAAAAAATGGTGTAATTATTGCCGACGATACGGACATAGTATTTCCGAATGTAGACAAATACAGCAAGACAATCAAAATAAACCTCAAAAATATAAAGAACCAAATAAATCATTCTATCAATACATGAAAAAAGATCAAAATCTACCGAACAAAACAGTCTACAGCAACAACAGTTCAGGAAAACCACTCCCGAACAATACAAATTATACAAGAAATCAATCACCATATAACTCAAGTTATAGAGGAAGATCACCAGAACGAAGAAACACGCATAATTCATCACAAAATCACTACAATAGACCAAATAGTCGAAATAACTACTCCAGATTACATTCAAATACACAACGATTTGTTTCTAGATCTAATTCCCAATCAAGAAATAACTACTATCCAAGCAACCAATCACGAAATTCATCATACAATAGGAATAGAAACTACTCCTATAATCGAAATAGAAGTTATTCAAACAACCGAAACCAGAATTACCCGAACAATCAATCAAGGAATAACTCATATAATAGATCGAACTATAACAGACCAAACAATAATTACCAAAACAGATCGCGAAATAATTCACAAAATCGACACTCAAGTTATAATAATCGTTATAGAAATTATTCCCAATCACCACACCGGAATAATAATAACTATAATAATTCTAATAATCGCCACAGAAGTAGTACACCTAAACATCAAAGACATATTAATCAAGTACAATCTAATCCAGAAACAACATCAGACCCTCCAGGTATTGATGACACAGTAACTGATACGTTACAACTCAATCAAATAAACTGTACATCATCAGATTCAGAAAGTGATACAGAAAACACTCTTTCTATCAATATGATAAAAGTCGAAAATGACTATGAATCTGTCATATATGAACAACCTTTTTCATCACACATATATGAAAATCAATCAGAATTTCTTCAAAATTATTACACTACACCCATAAATTCCACACCAACGACGCAAGAAACAAATGAGATTAACACTACAAATCAAACCAATAAAAATATCAAAACAAAATGCTTGAATACAAACCACATTTATCAAAATATACAAAAAGAACAACCCAAAGAAAAAATTTGGACAATACCATTTCTCTTAGAAAGCCCAAGAAATAAAGAATTTCAACCACCAGACCTTGAAATAGATTTTTTAATTGATTCAGGAGCAGAATCAAACATAATAAACATCCCCACATGGAATGAAATAAAAACTTTACACCCAAAGCTAACACCTCTTGAAACCTCCAGTAAGTTAGCAACAGCACAAGGATCAACATTGATAAACTACGGAAAAATCCAATTATTTCTCCTCCCCACCAGAACAATGGAGCAAAGCAAAATTTTAAATAAGCCATTTAAACAAATATTCCATATCACTGATATTAAATATAATATCATTGGAATACCATTTATTTCGAAGTATATACCAACAATTAACATACTAAATAGTAAAATATTAATCAAAGATAAATATACAAAAACAAAAGAGACATCCTTAACATTTTTTCAAAGATTAAATAAACAACCACCATTCTTTTCAAAATTCTACCCGATATTTAACCAACAAAGAAAACACTTGAAACCACTATCAGGAAACATCTATAATTTTTCAATCAAACAAGTTCACCAATATGATAAAGAACAAAACAAACAAAAATTTTATATGTCAGATTTTGAATTCAAACCTATTCACAAATTTTTCAAAATCACAATCTCATCCATAAAATATTTGAAAAATTCGAATTCAGATATCATTTCCTTACATGTCTATAACAACACACCTTACCAAGTAACATTACCTTTAGGACTTTTAGGATATTGTGAAACCAACGCTACAATATCACCAATACACGAAAAAGCCTATCGCGTAAATAATATACTCCAATTACTAGATATTTGCCAATCTACAATTCTTAATGAAGAATTATCTATAAATAATATAATAAGTAACGAAAACAGAAATACGGATTATTTCACAAAAACTCCATATTTCAAACCTACATTCAACATAAGTAACTACACAGAGGACCAACAAAAATTTTTAACAATGTTTAATTTCCAACATTCACAAATAACACAAGACGAATTCGAAAAATTAGCCAAACAGCTAATTAAATATTCATCAGTCTATGCAACATCAAAATTCGATGTTGGAAAAATCAGTTCATCACTACATCTCCCGTTAAAACCAGACGCAGTTTTCAAAAAACAGAGAGCAAGTAAAGTACCAATTCATTTACATGATAAAGTGAACAGATTACTCGATATTTTAGAACAATACAACATTATATCACCAGTTAATAAAGAAGAACAACCAAAAGGGAACACATTCATCAACCCCGTTATCATTCTAGCTAAAGGAGAATCATTAAAAATCGTTCTCGATGCTAGATACCTCAATTCACTTATAGATGAATCAAAATGTAATTGGCCCATTGAACCAATACAAGTTATTTTAACAAAAATAAACGGCAAATACTTTACAACCGCCGATATGAATAGTGCATACAATCAAATGCCACTAGATGAACAATCACGACGTTTAACACAATTTGTTATCGGAAACCAACAATATGAATTCAACCGCTTATTCTATGGAATATCCATAGGACCAGCAGCATTTTCAGCTTTTATGAGCAAAATTTTTAGACCACTAATACTCAAGAAAAACGCAATCACCTATTTAGACGATGTTTTTATGCAATCACAAACAAAAGACGAGATGTTCAATGTTTTAGAAAAATATCACCAAATACTTCAGAACGAAAATCTGAAGGCCGCCCCCGATAAATCACACTTCTTTTTGACAAGAGTTAAATTCTTAGGACATAATATAGAAAGAAAAACAATCACTCCATTGAAATCACGCATTGACGCTATTCAAAAACTTCAACCACCAACAAATAAAAAGAAAATCCAAGAATTTCTTGGAATGTTAAACTTTTTAAGTAAATATGTTTATAAAATGCAATTATATCTACGACCATTTTATAACATCCTTAGACAACAAAATAATTTTGAATGGAACACAGAACATCAAACACGATTTGAAGAAATAAAGAAACTTTTAACTGAACAAATTTCAAACACAATTCCAGATTCAAATCAACCATTTTATGCAATGTGCGATGCTTCGAACTTTGGCATCGGTGCAGCACTATTACAATCACATAATGGTACAAATAAAATGAACCTCATATCAGCAAATTCTCGATTATTCACTCAAGCAGAGCTACGACTCTCAACTCTAATGAGAGAATGTACAGCCATAATATATACACTGACAGAATATGAATTTCTGATACTTGGATCAAAACATCCAACAGTTCTATTCACAGACCATAAACCAATCATCTTTCTCTTTACACAAAAATCTAACCCAAACCACCGATTTTACAGATTTCAACTAATTCTAATGAAATTTCCAAACTTACATATAGTTTGGACTGCAGGAAAAAATCTTGCATTACCAGACACCTTAAGTCGAAATACACCACCTGAATTACTTACACGAAAAACAACAGTTGAAATACCCAAAAACATAAAATTCTACCTTGCAGAAAACGAAACATCACCCCGATTGGAATGCAAATATGCAGTAAAAACTGATATTGAACAATCACAAATAAATAGTTTACAACATTTCCCACTTTATTTAGATTGTCAAAATAATCATTATGAAGTTGATTTACTTGGAACATCAACTTTCAAACCAATCCCATATTCTCAATGGATAAAAAATAACACCCAACAAAAACGAACAAAACAACACCCACCTAAGAAAGACCATTTTCCACTAATTGAAAAAGAAAATTTAACTGATTAAACAAATTTATCAGGACCACAAACAAATGATTCAAAATACACAATAAATCAAGTTTTTGACCTCCACGACCCACTTGATACAATACCCTTATCTAAATTCGAAATTGAAAACATTTTTCTCCCTCCAACAGAAACGATTACAATTTCAACACTGAAACAGTATCAAAATCTTGACCCGATAATTAGACAACTAAAATCATGGCACAAATATAAAACTAAACCTGTCAAGGCAGATTCAACCATTCTAGGAAACAAAACACTCCTCCGATACTTTCGTAAATTTAACAACACAACAATTAACGAAAATACAGACCTTTTAGAGTATAACCTGAATGAATCTACAGTTCCCTGTCTCCCTTTAAGTATGATTCTTATAGCTTTTAATATTTCACATACACAAAATATTAAAGGACACTCTGGATCAGAAAAAACATATTCAAATTTTATACAAAATTTTTACTTCCCAAATGCACCAATTTGGATAAAAGTACTATGCAATGATTGTATAGTATGTCAACTAAATAAACCTTACCCAAATCAAAAACAAATAGCACAAAAACAAGATTTTAAAGGACAAAGCTTGTACTTTAACCATCGTATCTCATTTGATACTAAAGGACCAATTTCACCCTCATCCGAAGGAAACTCCTACATTATGGTAATTGTTGACGCATTTACACATTATGTAGCACTTAACCCAGTACCACATTGTAACGCTTATTACGCTTACACAACACTCTATGAACACTGGATAGCAAAATTCGGACTACCAGAAATTTTAGTTACAGACAACGGTACAGAATTCATAAATAATGAAATCATCACACTATGTCATTTATATAACATTAAACACAAACCACGTACATCTCATGCACCTTGGACAAACGGCTTAGCCGAAGGTATGAACCGTTCATTACAAGAATATCTTAGATGTATCATCAACGGAAATGATACAAAATATACCGAATGGTCAGCAGATGTAAAATTATTTCCATTAGCATATAATTCACAAATTACGACAACTTTAGGAATGTCACCATACGAAATGGTTTTTAACCAAAAGCCACGCAAACCAATAATGTTTACAGCAAATTCTCATAAAAACGCACAAGGTTATTGTCAACCAAATAAAGATTCAATTTGTTATAACCTACCTTTACATACACACGATGAAGATCATTTTCATCACCCACAAATTCTTAAACTAGCCTCCGGTACACACACCGAATGGATTCTAAATAGAGATAAAAAACACAATGAAATTTATCAAAAAATAACAAAAAAGTTATTACAAAGACAAAACATTAATGAACAAATCAATTCACGTTTTACACCAGCCTCCGAATTAAAAATTGGAACATTTGTTTTAATACCTAATTTTAATACTCAAAAAGGAATTTCTAAAAAATTACAACCCCTTCGAAAAGGACCATACCAAATAATTGCAAAACCCACTGATGTCACATATAAAATTACCGACTCAAACAAAAAAGAAATCGTTCAACATCGAAACAACCTATTACCTTATTACCCAAAAGAATACGCACTCCGCGAATTAACTCAATTATATTCTTTCACAGGATTAAAAATCATTCAAAATGAACCACATCTGAAAAACACAGAACAAAATGATAACCCCACCGAAAATCAAAACACAAAACCAACCGCCACCAAAAACAATACACAAAACCATAAAGAATCCCCAAAACAAAGAAAAAATAGAAAAATGACCGAACAAATAATACCCCAAGAACAAATCGACAAATCAGAAAATAGAAAAACAACAAGACTCCGAAATCAACCACGTAAAAACTATAAAATATTCATCCCCCAATCTAAAATTTTAAAGAAAAAGGAATTTCAAAAGTAATTTTAACATTATACTTCACAATCTTGAAACCTCCGAAACATTTTTCATTTACATTTTTCAAAATAACATGCTGACAAGTACGTAATAATTCTAGTTCAAAATAGACCAATAGGATTCATCCAATCCGTCACTTTCTCTAACTCAAACTAAGACCAATTAGACGAATCATATAGAACTCCAGGCACATCTATAACTATAACTTTACGACCTCCAGGTCAAAAATAAGCAGACCACTCCAACTTGACAACTAAAATAAATATCACCATAATACCGTACCCCTCCCTTATCTAATAACCCAAAGATCAACAATATTTCCCCAACTCAGACCACGAATACCCCCAAAACAAATTTGTTAACTTAGCCTAAAGTAACAAAATGAACATTTCAATTAGCCTAAAGTATAAAAATCTCACCATACCCCGGATCATTTGACAAACAAAAATAAAGAAAAAGACGACCTCCCGATCACCATGAAAATTGCCCCCAACAATTTTTTACAAAACTCAACCCACTTGTCAAAAAACTAATAAATAATCCGACCACACTAGAAAATCGCCTCAAACAGCAAAAAATATTCGACCAAGAGATCATTTCTTAAATGCTCTTCTCTCAATCAGTTACTCAAATACTCATAAATCTTAAACATTTTTTTACAATACTTGAAACCTTTATAATATTTCTTTTTGATATACTTGAATCTTTTCTAATAATCCTAATCATTTTTTGTAACATTTTTTTAATTTTCTACACTATTCTCGAACTATTCCTCCAACTTTCCAAAACCCTTGATTATATCCACAGGTACGATTTATACAACTTGTCTAAATGATACGAACAATTTTCAGTAGAACTGATATTTTTTTATTGTTTGTAATTTTCATAGCATTCTTATCATCCCTCATTTTAACCATATGTAAATGTATAAAGAAAGCAATCTTCACATTTGCCCTAGCAACAATCCTTCTAATTCTTTTTTTGGAAGAATATTATAATAAACACAAATTTTCTCACTAAAGTAATAATTCAAAACTCTATCAAAAATTGCTACCCAACAGTCACAAAGTCAGTCTTCACCGACATCATCCCAAGATAACCCAACACCACCTTCAATTACTCAAAATTCTCAAACATCTACACGAATTTCTTTTCAAGACAATCCATACACTTTTGAAGAACGACATGCTCGTTTATCAGAACCACTAGAACCAGTTCAACGACAAGCACCTCTAAGCGAACCAACATATAACCTATACCCAACACTACCACAAGAACTAAGTAGAATAAGAAATCCTAGTCAAAACCAAAATACAGTCGAAATAAATAGACAAATTATACATCCTCGACGAAACAGAAATTTTCAAACTCCCCGAGTTCATTTTGATATACCTCAATCCCCATCACAAAACACTCCAGAAAACCCCATTGGTAAATTACCAGAAACCCCTACGCTTCTTTCACAACGTAGCACCTCAAGCCTACCATCAGATTACTTAGGTTCAACACCAACATCTGAACAAATACGTGAAAATCCCTTTAACCCCCCAAACCAGGCATCACGACTACCATATTGGACAACACATTCATTTACACAAGGTGAACTAAATTTAGTCAATGATCCAATAGATATTTCTACGGATACAACAACATCCTCATCACTACCAGAAACATTATCACTACCATCAACACCATCAATAAGCCAGATTTCACCACCACCTTTTAACTTAAATTTTCCAAATAATCTCGACGCCAGATATCGAGAACAATCATCAATAAATATTCCTTTAAGATTAGATTGGAATACATTTACAGCACCTCCACCATTATTTGGACAACATCAAGAAAGTAACCGCCTTCATAACTGGGCACTTAATAGATTACAATATCGCCAAGATATTCACAACGATATCCGTGATCACAATATTCAAATACTCCAACAAAACAGTTTACAATTAAAGTTTGAAATCACAGTTAAGTTAAACAATATTACCCAACATCCCTACCCATTAAACCCACCTAACATAACAGCTCAATCACTACCACCACCGTTTATAACTACTGAAGTAATATACAAATACGACAGATATACCAAAAACACAATTGGCTACATTACATTTTATAATCCATACTCAGGATTATCATACACATGTATATTCTAAAATTATTAATTTTTCTCCAACTCCTTTTTCTAGTAATCTCAAATCAAAACATAAACCCTTCCCCTCGTACAGGACCACAAGATTTATTAGTAACACATTACGATTGTGAAGAAAATGAACAAAAAACACTACATAAATATGCAATAAATCAAGTATCACAATGTGAAACAGAACCACAAGCTATAGAAACCACAAATGTAATAGCAACACTCTATTCAAAAGCCCGAGCAACAACAGTTACAGGTTATAAATTCACAGCAACATTTTCCGAAAAGAAAGTACATTGTTCACAAGTCTCGAACGGAAACAAAAACCGACTTGACCATGAATCATTCTATCAGAGTAATATAGAACGTCTTTTACATCTCAATCCCGACGATTGTAAAAATGAATTACTTAGACTAAACATCACACAAAATAAAAACTCCGAAAGAAAGTTAGTTAACTTTCAAGTTTTTTCAGACTCTCTACATCAATCACAACTTGAAAGACACCAAGGACATATAAAACTAGACGAAAAATACCCATATAACGGCGCACACGGACGATTAACCTATGACCTACACGATAAACATTGGATACCACACATTGGTATAAATAACCCATCAAACTGCAAAGCAGACACAAAAAATAAAGGATACCAAGAAATAATGTTTTTCGATTGGAAAATACAACTCGAAAAAATACAACTAACACGAGATTTATCAGATAATACAATGATCTATCAAGGAATCCGATTACCTTGTAAAAATGATCAAGGTTATTGCGACCCTACAACGAGAACACAAGCAACAATTGTTTGGTTCCCCGAAGATACATGTACAACATTTCAAGTAGCAAGAATACACGCTCGTATGATAAAATTTCACGAAAAATACTTTATACAATCAGTTCCATATGAACAAGTACATCCATCACGAAAACAAAGTACTAATTTTAGAAACATACACAATATAGAAAATAAATTGACACGTTCATTTTGATATACCTCAATCCCCATCACAAAACACTCCAGAAAACCCCATTGGTAAATTATCAGAAACCCCTACGCTTCTTTCACAACGTAGCACCTCAAGCCTACCATCAGATTACTTAGGTTCAACACCAACATCTGAACAAATACGTGAAAATCCCTTTAACCCCCCAAACCAGGCATCACGACTACCATATTGGACAACACATTCATTTACACAAGGTGAACTAAATTTAGTCAATGATCCAATAGATATTTCTACGGATACAACAACATCCTCATCACTACCAGAAACATTATCACTACCATCAACACCATCAATAAGCCAGATTTCACCACCACCTTTTAACTTAAATTTTCCAAATAATCTCGACGCCAGATATCGAGAACAATCATCAATAAATATTCCTTTAAGATTAGATTGGAATACATTTACAGCACCTCCACCATTATTTGGACAACATCAAGAAAGTAACCGCCTTCATAACTGGGCACTTAATAGATTACAATATCGCCAAGATATTCACAACGATATCCGTGATCACAATATTCAAATACTCCAACAAAACAGTTTACAATTAAAGTTTGAAATCACAGTTAAGTTAAACAATATTACCCAACATCCCTACCCATTAAACCCACCTAACATAACAGCTCAATCACTACCACCACCGTTTATAACTACTGAAGTAATATACAAATACGACAGATATACCAAAAACACAATTGGCTACATTACATTTTATAATCCATACTCAGGATTATCATACACATGTATATTCTAAAATTATTAATTTTTCTCCAACTCCTTTTTCTAGTAATCTCAAATCAAAACATAAACCCTTCCCCTCGTACAGGACCACAAGATTTATTAGTAACACATTACGATTGTGAAGAAAATGAACAAAAAACACTACATAAATATGCAATAAATCAATTATCACAATGTGAAACAGAACCACAAGCTATAGAAACCACAAATGTAATAGCAACACTCTATTCAAAAGCCCGAGCAACAACAGTTACAGGTTATAAATTCACAGCAACATTTTCCGAAAAGAAAGTACATTGTTCACAAGTCTCGAACGGAAACAAAAACCGACTTGACCATGAATCATTCTATCAGAGTAATATAGAACGTCTTTTACATCTCAATCCCGACGATTGTAAAAATGAATTACTTAGACTAAACATCACACAAAATAAAAACTCCGAAAGAAAGTTAGTTAACTTTCAAGTTTTTTCAGACTCTCTACATCAATCACAACTTGAAAGACACCAAGGACATATAAAACTAGACGAAAAATACCCATATAACGGCGCACACGGACGATTAACCTATGACCTACACGATAAACATTGGATACCACACATTGGTATAAATAACCCATCAAACTGCAAAGCAGACACAAAAAATAAAGGATACCAAGAAATAATGTTTTTCGATTGGAAAATACAACTCGAAAAAATACAACTAACACGAGATTTATCAGATAATACAATGATCTATCAAGGAATCCGATTACCTTGTAAAAATGATCAAGGTTATTGCGACCCTACAACGAGAACACAAGCAACAATTGTTTGGTTCCCCGAAGATACATGTACAACATTTCAAGTAGCAAGAATACACGCTCGTATGATAAAATTTCACGAAAAATACTTTATACAATCAGTTCCATATGAACAAGTACATCCATCACGAAAACAAAGTACTAATTTTAGAAACATACACAATATAGAAAATAAATTGACACGTTTTCAAATATATCAAGCAACAGAACTTGCATGTAAATATAGAAATCCACTCCATAAAACACAATACTCTGAAATATTAGTTGAATACGAAAAAGGATTCGACATGACCACTGGAAAAATAAAAATTGACCCATATGCCACAGGTCATCCTCCAAACGAAGGAACATCCTATATACCAGTTAATTTTGAAAAAAGCAACGGACAACCTGGTGGACATCTAAAACCCCATGACACCAGAAGCACACGCTTACAAGAATTATCACTAATGAATACTACATATTTCGGTAATATCCACTATGATATTCATTTAGATATGAAACTAGATTATACAATTAGCCGAATTTTTCAAGAAATGTCACTCTCCGAATTAGAAACACTACACCAACTATGCGAATTAGAACGAACACAAATATTACAATCACTTGCACTAGCAGTATTAAAAATACCCTATGCAGGATACTTATTATCTGGAAATAGATCAAATTTTTTAGACTATGAAGGAAACATCTTATGGTTTTATACTTGTACTAAAAAAGTATCACCACTATACGTTTTTGAAGATAAACGATGTTATAAAAGAATCCCTATCTTTTATAAGAATAAAGTACATTTCGTGGATACACTTTCACGAAGAACCTATTTCTGGGATACCGCAGTCCCATGTGGATCAGAAAACAGCCACAATGTAGTACAACTAAACCCTGATGAAAATAAATATTATCTTCTCACTCCATATCCCACATTAATGCAATCACTCAAAAAATTTTCACCAGAAAGCATTCGCGCTATTGCTCGAAACCCAAATATAGACTTACAATCAATAGGAATCTATTCAAAATCAGATATTCAACATCACATTAGAACACAACAATTCCAAGAATTATTAACACAAATGGACACTATACAAAGACAATCAATAGACCAAAATTTACGCAAACTTGCAGAAACCGCAGGATTTGCCGATATCTACACGCAAGATTATAGCGGATATTTTAAAGACATTAAAGATTATATATATCTAAACGGTGAAAAATACCGTCCCCAAGATATATCACCAATTAACATTTTTAGCTTTGTTACACTCAAAAATGAGATCCTCGATTTTCTAGGATGGCCCTACTACATCTTAGAAAAATTGACTATTTTATACGCAATGTTTAACTTTATTGGATTTCTTTTCTCACTTTTAAAAGGAATCTACAACACATGTGCTATACACACACAAGTAAACAGACAAGCAAGCGTAGCACGCATACTCTTTGCAGGATTTTTTGGAATCTTTTCTACATCTATAAACAAAATTCTTTTAGACGCACAACTAAAAGAATACAACACAAAAATAGCAACACGACAAAATACATACGACGAAGAACATAACAATGTAGACATAACGCCAACGGCACCACAATTACCACCCCTACCAAATAACCATCCACTATCCCTAGTCCCACGAAATTTTCGAAATTTAGCCATCACACATAATCCAAATTTTCGACTCACCACATCACAAAGTCCCATCCAACATATAATGACACACCAGTCACAAGATGATAATACTTATGAACAAATTATTGAACAACCCCATACCACCGCTTTTCAGTCTCAAAATAATCATTTTTTTAGCCCACGATGAGCCGCCAACTTGGATCACTACACCGATCAAATTCCCACCCAACCAATCTTACCTCTCCAATCCCAATAATACCACTTTTTGCTTTTCCGCCACCCGATTTTCCATCTAGTAATGTAACATCAGGCATGAATTCCGACACTAATTCACACATTTCAATTTTATATTCCATCTCACAACTCAATAACCCGAATATTGAAACCCCCGATGAATTTGCCGACTCAGAACCATCCCCATCCAATAATTTTCATAATTCTTCTAATTTTTCTCAACCCCCTTTTCAACCCATATTATCCAATAACCCTGACCCAATCACTTCCACACCCTCTTATGCTTCCCAAGTTACCCCAACCTACTCCTCACTTCATTCTGACCAATCATCTCATTCTCCAGACACCCCCCGAATCTCCCCAGAGCTAGACAATTTTATTACCCTTCAACAACAACCCTACCACCTCCATACCCCAACAATAAACCAAATCTCCTCCACAATAAATTCATCCAACCCCCCTACCCCTACACCCTCTTCAAATTATACTGAATCATTAGCACCATCATCCACATCAACTGAATCTTCACTCAACACTAATAGAGCTTACCGCACTTTTAAAAGAAAGTTCCCCAACCATCCTTTCCCAGCAAAACCAGGAACAGCCCGTGAATACATCAACCACCCCAAGCATACTAACACAAAAGAATTTTTAGCCATCACCTTACCCTCATTCCCACAATACACCTTAAACACCCCCCACGACACTAACGAAACACGCAACTTTGTAGATGAATACGTTTTAATGCCCACTCTCTCTTGGACCTCATATTATCATTTTACTAACCCTCTTTGCTTACCTTTATCTAACACTCACATCGATATAGAGCGAAATACGGACATGCTATATCGACTCACTACACCACTAACCGCTAGACAATTTACTTACGTTGGATATAAAAAATCACTAAAAACACACACTGCACCTAGAGCTAACGAATATACACTCGAATACTATGATCACAACATCATCAGAGCTAACCAAGATCAATTCTTAGACGACGATCGCTTCGCTAATCCACAAATTACTGAGAAATTTTTCATCAAGACACCATATATATTTACACTAAACATCTTCGACCGAAAGTTTGATCACATTATTTCAGAAGCACTAACAGACACACAAGCATACGAAAGTTTTAAAGAACGCTTCCAAATATTTTCACTAACCTTTCATTTCCTTGCACCACACGAAAGAGATTTACACTGCTCACACGATATTATGTTGCGCACTAAACAAACCCACACATATAGTTATTATCGCTTCATCCAAAATCACTTTGACCTACACACACCCTCTAGACAACCACACCATCGTTTTCAATTCATTAATTCCAAATACACTTCACCATTTTTCCTAAATTTCACATATTGCATTAAAGATACTAACCTTCATGGTATTCTTCGCAATTATGATCCCATAACCCAAATGTACATCTTCTGTCCCATCACCAAGACCTTCAACGCCGAAGAATCCCGACCCTTCCTTATCCCGCACGAGTTTGTACAACCTATAGAAATCCCAATTTTAGAATTCATCCACAACACTAAATTCAATCACAAATTATATAATCTAATCCAAAACACACCTTATGAGTTTGCAGTTGGCACTGAAGAAATAACCACTATCAAGGCACTTCAATTGCTTTGGCCACTGCTTCAGACTAAAAATATCATCCGCATCTTAGCTAAACTACTAACAACTTCCGATCTCATCCACGACATCTTCCCCCACGGTTTTTTCCCCGACGACTAACAGCTAAGTATGAATTAAATGAATATTACTAACTAATTAAAATATTAAAAAACTCACCATACTTTATCCATGTTTTCTTTAGATTTTTAGCCTTCATCCGACAATCACCTACAAAAACCACAAAAGACAAATAAAAATCGCAAATTTCATCAAATAGATTTCAAAAATTCTATTAATCTCTTACACTTATAAATTTATAAATTTAATACCAATGCAGTAAATTCATTTCTAAAATTTTCCCCACAAGCAGTAAATCTAATTATGATGAAAATTTGTAACTTAAAATTCCCCCATAACTAGCAGTAAATTTCCAAATTCTATGCAGTAAATTAATAAAATGCAAATGCAGTACTAACCTTTTGATATTTTCATTCATTCGCACAGAAATTCTATCCACACTCGCACAGCTCGCCCACGAAGAATTGTTTAAAATAATGAATTTCAGTTTCAAGTTTTCACACTCAACAACTCTAACATATAATAACATGTTTCAAACTTTCCTTTAACCCGGTTGGAAAGGAATCATATACTAAACAAAACTAACCAACGCAGCTTACTAAATACCACAAATCATAGAATAACAGCATGACTAAGAAAAGGAAACCAACGGTACCCAAACCGGATTAACCCAGTTTAAAACTGGATAATTTATTCTTTTGAAGACTATTATAAAGTCTAAGAAAGAAATAATAAAACACAAAAAAGTCGAAAGACAAACCCATACCACGAACAATTTGCTTTTTGGAAAAAGGACATAACCAACAAGACATAAGAAAAACCACAACAAACCCAACATAAAACGTTGTCACATAACAGGACCCCTCACAAAAACCGCATGAAATCATACTCCCACTCCTGGCCTAACCCACCAGGAAGGACGTCCTGAGCATGCTCTATAGCCGGCCTAACCCACCGCGCTACATCCACGCTTTGTGACCACACCTCTATTTTTAATAAGAGCTACTCAAGGGTGAGTAACTCTTCAAAATAACCGAACTAAAACAAAAAGCTTTTGTGAAAACAACTAACTAAAATCATAATTAAAAAATATTAAACTAATAAATGTTTTATAAAATGTAAATTACATTATGCAATACATAGATCAGAATACAACACCAAGGACGAACATCTAAAGACAAAACAACCCCACTACACTCGAGAGAGAATGGCCAACCACAATCGATATGCCACTCACAATCACAACTCAAAGGATTTAGAGTACGACTTGACTTCGCAGAAAAGGACTTCATTGAACTAGACCAATGACCACCTCGATGTTCAAGTATACGTACAGATCCGAGTAACCAGGCATCCCCTCCACGCACAATCTCCACGCCATTCCCAAACTAGATCAGACACAAAAGAAGTTCTCCACGCAGAACAGAAAAACCTGACATAGCCAACCATTCTGAAATCAGATTTGAGTTTGTTGCGAAGACTTAGTCGTTGTCACTAGAAGACACAACGTCTTATAACTCCAGCTTCCTGGAACTTCTTTAACAAAGAAGAAACGGAAGAAAATTATGATGTTCGCCAAAAACCAACGTCCATCATCCATCCTTCGAATTGCAGAAGAACTATTCTAAAAAACTCTGTAAAACCCGGATGGGTGGAACCTGATCTAAACTACATTTTATGATTGGATAAATTAGATATTTTACCAATGTAAAGTATTTAATATTAACCAATCATGACCCATCTAACTAACAACCCACTTATTTGTAAGTGCTGAAGTTACTTGTAATTTCAGCACCAGAGAGATTTGAATTTAACTTAGAAAATAGTTGAACTCTCCCGAGCACTTCAGCAGCCGCAATAAACCAGTATACCCTAGATCTATTGAGCCTAGCAGAGACTAGTTAAACAACCTGAGACTAGATAGTATAAGAGTAAGATTAGGATCGGTATTAGACTAAGAAGTTGCACGAATCTATCCGGCCGAAAATAAGATAGCGTGACGAGCAGACGGTGTACCCTATCCGAAATTACTCTATGAGTTATAGACAACATACATAACTCAATTGAGATGTTCGGTCATTTTGGTTCAGTGTATGAATAAATTAACGGTTTTTTATTTTTTTTTTCAGCTTTTTCAGCATTGTTTTTTCAATGAATTATAATCATATTAAAATAAAAACAAAGTTTTTAGTACCTTGTTTCATCTTTTTTTGTTATTTTTCATTTTTTCTGTTCTTCTTAGCACATTTCTTTTTTGTTTTGAAGATCCAAAACTTCTAAGTTTTGTTATTATTTTGCGTTTTTCATTCCGCAGTTGGTAATTTATGTCTTTTTCTGGGATAACGATTCTGTTTTCAGAATTTATTCATATCAATCCGAACACAATTAGAGGCAGCCCTCCAACTCCATTCCTCTGCGGCGCTCTATTTTTACGTCCAGGTTATCATATTGACTTCGAAAATTGGCATTAGCGTTTTACTGGCCCATACTTTCATCATTGCCTAGGAAAGTTCAGTATTAGGCACGTTGTCTAGAACACATCTAAATCTTTCAAGCAATTCGATTATACCTAATGTTTGCTCAGGAGTGCCTTTTTCATGGATCTCTTCTTTTTTTCGGATTCGTATACCCCTTTGAATCTATCGTTTCAAAAGCCTCAGATGTCCTCTCGCTGAACTACTGAATTGCAACATCTTCAAATATTCACCAGCTTGCTCGGTCATAGTGACAGCATCTGCCACTGTCAATCGGTTTGATATATCTTTTGTTATGTGTGGTTTTCCTTGTGAAACGAAAAGAGGGCCGATATGAGTAGTCTAATTAAACATGCCTCTAGGGCTATAATACCCTCTTCAGCCTCCCAATAACCAATTTCAAGTGTTAAACTCGTAATTTGCATTTTGGTGAGAGGAATAGTCTATGCCGAGTCCCTCTTTTATTTGATATCATACTTAATGAACCCAAATTAATTCAAATATCCTTGACAAAACCCAACATTCGAATGTTGATCTCCCTGTGACCCTTCCGTATCCAACTTGCAATGTTAGTGTAGTCTGCCATACAAAAAGACTACCCTTCCATGCTGATTGAAAATTGTCATTTAGCTGCTTAAAAACTGATTTAACCGAACAATACAGGTACAGTAAAAAACTACAATCGATTGTTATGATCAAGTATGATATGGAAAGTATGTCTGTCAAGTAAAAATAAACAAGAAAGTCGAATCGCATCCCGCTTTGGACTATTAATCTCTATTAATTTTATGTTTTTTTTTCATTATTGGTTTTTTATTTGTTTCGGTAATATATTACTTTTGGACAGGTTTCGCTTTTTATATTTAGTAATTTGTGGTTCTATATAGCTGAAGATCAGCGGAACAGCCAATCCCCCGACCTCCGAATGATGGAAATTTTTAAAGTTAACCATGTGAAAAAGCTAAGTTGTGGAATCCAGAAGATTTTTAATTGACAAACAACTCTTCCGGGTATCTCTTAAGAGCTCTTAGCTTAAACATATGCTCGATGTTGGAACCAGATCCAAACTATAATTTATTATTGGTTATAATTTAGATATTTTATCCCTATAAAATATTAAAGACTAACCAATCACACTCCATAAAACTAACAACCCACTTATTTGTAAGTGCTGAAATTACTTGTAATTTCAGCACCAGAGCGATTTGAATTTAACTTACAACCTAGTTGCTTTCTCCAAGAGACCGACTCGTAAAAAAACCAGTATACTCTAGATCTATTGAGACTAAGAGATATAAGAGTAAGATTAAGATCGTTATTAGACTAAGAAGTTGCACGAATCTATCCGGCCAAAAATAAGATAGCGTGACGAGCAGACGGTGTACCCTATCTGAAATTACTCTATGAGTTGACAATACATCTTAACTCAATGTAGTGTCTCTCTTTTATAAAATTGCCGATCATGTTCGATTAATACCCACAAGCGCCATGAAAACACATATTTAATATTTGTCCTAGAAATCTAAACCTATAACAATTGGCTAGCACCAAAATTAGATCTTATGTGTCATTCATTGTCTTTTCTAATATCAATTTGATTTGATGTAGGACTTCATAAATTTGGTCGACGAACGGGTTACAATTTAAAGCTTAGCGGCCGAACAACAAATTTACTGGATGCACGTGGATGAAAAAAGCTCATGGCTCGGTCTCAATATCCCAAGAACACTGGAGGTCAGAAGACAGAAGAACACTGAAGACAGAACGAATAGGTCATTAATAAATTTGTTTTTCAGTTGAGGTAAGCTATACCAATGAAGATGGAAAGGACATTTCGTAACTCCTTCCTGTTCGTTTTCCGTAAATAAAATAATAACAGTTTTGATTTTGAATTAAGTTGAAGACCATAGACAAATCATTTTGCCAACTCTGCAAATTTTGTTGAAGAGCAGCTTTCTTACAACTAGGAACAATTATTTTCTATAACATCAGCCGTCCTACTTTCGTGAAAATTTTTGACTAACAGTTATACCTGCATAATCGTTATTTTCCGGAATGCTTCCTTTGTTGTCGTAGTATAAATTGATCCGTAAATTCGATATAAAGTCTTGTCGTACGTCCCGTTTTGCTTTTTAAATATCTGGTTGTTCTGTCCTTTTCAAGATTTTTTAATTGTCACAAAAAAATTAATTCATACTTGTTTTCTGGTTGAATTGAGTTTTTGTAAATTATTCCTTCATTTCTTTTGAATTTCTCTTAATTTCTTTTTGTAAGAAAACGCTAAAATTTGCTAAACTGAATTTTGCTTTTCAAAAAATATCAACCAATTTGGTCCAGAACCACATTACAGCAGAAATCGAATAAATTAGAGCAAAAAAACAGGTCCTAAACATCATTACTGTGCGTAGTGTAAGGAGTTGATTTAAAAAAAGGAAAAACACGGTTTTTAAGCAGTTTTAATTAAAACCTTGACGAGGTAAGGTCTCCCTTTAGGCATACTTACAGTAATTTCAAACTTTTTCTGTCAATTCAGAACAGTTTTCTTTCTTACCAAATGAGTGTCTACTGCACCCACTACTGTTTTCTCTACTGTGTCTACTGTTTTCTCTGCTTATTTGCTTCTCTGGACTGTTCCAAACGAGTCCTACAAAATTCTCAGGTCAAACTCTCCTCTCAAGAAAAAAAAATTGTTTCATAGAACTGCTCAATGGATTGTCACAAAAATGATTTCGGCTTGCCATCTGATGTAATTTTTAAAAACAAGATTTCGAATTACTATCTGATGTACTGATAGAAAAATGAAGATTTGAAATTGAAAAAAAAAATGGCAAACCTTTGCATCTGATGATTTCCCAACTTTGCACTAAAATCTTATTATTAATAGTTGATAAATTACAAAGGCAGTCACCAGTGCTTGGTCGTTATGGAGTAACTCATCTATGTTTTTTTTAAATAACGATTTTGTCGAACTGTTATGTATATTTATAGAAAACGAAAATGTAATCATTTCTAATTTACACGATGTACTTGAGTCTTTCTTGCTTTGAACTTTGATTTGATTATAAATTAGTTGGTTGCACGTGTTTGGTAATTCAGTTTTGTATTTTTTTGAGTTTTGGTTTTCAATTTCTTTCCCGGAGTTTTTCTGATTGCATGTGAAAAATTGAAGTCATCTAAGATGGTTGTCAATTGTCAAATTGGCATATAACACTCGGCCTCATTTTACAGTTGCAAAATAAATTAAGAAAAAAGGGGTGGGGTAGTTCCTACTTATAAAACTTAAAACGCTGGCTTAACGGTCGTTTAAGTGTCAGTTGAAGTTATCGGCTATGGTTGTCGGCGCAAGGCTGCTTTGGGGTGAGGCTCTCATTGTCGTGAATCTTCGTTTGCTGGTTGATTGCAATAATCCGGAATAACAGGTGCTAGTCTAATGGCTGGTATTGACGCAAATTTTGTCTCTTATTTTGACGAATTAAACGCGGATCTGATCATCATTGGTTGGTTTGTTTCCTGTGATCCGTCCAATTGGCCAGAGTCCTCGTGGCGTCATATCCTGAAGAGTCCAGACAATTTCTCCTATTTTGATAGGCAGCGTCTTCTTTGTCCATCGTTGTCTTGGCAGTAGTGTTGGGATAAACTCCTTCATCAATCGTTTCCAAATATGGGTTGCGAGTTGTTGGGTGAATTTCCATTGTCGACTGAGTGTTGAGGGCTGTTGGGTTTGTAGAGGTGGCATGCTGGCATGCGCTCTCCCGAGAAGAAAATGATTTCGGGTGAGGGCTTCAACATCATCGGGCGATGCTGAAACTGTAGTGATATGTCTTGCGTTCATGAATTGTTCAACTTCGCAAAGAACGGTGTTGAATATGTCGTCTGTTAGAATCTGGCTTCCTATGATGGCATAGAACGAGTCTTTGACTGATCTTATGAGTCGTTCCCATACACCTCCGGAATGAGGAGCATAGCAGGGTTGAAGGTCCATTCAATCTGATGGTTGGCGTAGAATTGTCGTGAAACATCGGCGTCGAAGTGTCTGTTGAGTTCTTTTTCGGCTGCGGTGAAATTTGTACCATTATCAGAAACAATTTTGGCTGGTTGTCCTCTGCGAGCGAAGAATCGTCGTAAGGTATTGATGAAGGCGTCGGCTGATTGGTCCTGGCACATCTCAAGATGTACGGCTCGTGTTGTTAGGCAAGTCATTATAACGCCGTAGCGTCTGTTGTAGTTTCCTGCGGTTATGAAGCAAACAGTCCAAAGAGATCTAATCCTGTTTGTTGAAACGGAAAGGGTTTATCTTCTGGAAATCTGAAGGCGGGTAGGGGCGCAAGTTCCGGCTGTAGTCTAGTTGCCTGTTGTCGTCGGCAGTCGTAACAGTTTTTTATGATCTTGTCAATGTGTGCGCGAACACAGAGAATCCAATACTCGTTTTGAAGAATTTTTTTCAAGTGCTGGCGTGGCGAATGCTGGTTGTCTTTGTGGGTTTGTCCTATAAAGAGGTGAACTGCTGGGTGGTTTCCATCAAGGATAATCGGGTGTTTTATGCCATAGTCCAATTGAGATTTCTCGAGGCGTCCACGTGCTCGCAAGAGTCCGTCTTCGTCTAGAAATGGTGATAGGTGTCGAAGTCTGCTAGTTGTGTTGATTCGTTTATTTTGTGTCAATGCGTTGACCTCTGGTTTGAAGCAGTCTCGTTGCGTCTGCTTGAAGATAAAATTCTTTGCGGCAATCATGTTGTTGCTTGTCAGTTCGGTGGTCGGGCTTTCGTTGCGGGACTGTAGTCCTTTATCTTTAAAAATCCTGGCGGCACGCATCACGTATGCAGTTGTTCTGAGAATTCTTGTCCATTTGGAGAATCTGCTGTAATCGATGAAGCTTTGTTCTGTCTTTTCGGTGGAAGCTTGAAAAGCTAGCACATTGGGGTTGTTGCTATTTCATTCATTTGTCCAGTTTGATCGTTGAGTTGCAAGGTATACGTATTGGCGTCGATTAACGGTAGCTTTGGCCAGTTGCATTCTCGTTCACATATGAATTTTGGTCCGGTGAACCATTTTAACTTGTTACTGAATTCTGATAGGGGTATTCCACGGGTTCCGTCGTCTGCTGGGTTTAGGGGTCCTGGGCAATGATTCCTTTGACTTGCTTGGGTGCTTTCTAAAGTTTCTGCAACTCTGTGAGCCACAAAAATTTGTTGTCGTTTATCAGATCCCTGTATCCATTGAAATGCTGTTGTGCTGTCTGTCCACATATGCGTAGAGTTGATGTCAATCCTTTGTTCTCGGCGAATGAACTTTGCGAGGCGAGCACCAAAAACTGCGGCTTGTAATTCCAATTTATGTATTGTGTGTTGTTTTAGAGGAGCCACACGAGCTTTTCCTAGAACAAAGGCGCTGCAGATTTGCCGAGTGCCACTGTTGCTGTATACAAAATAAGCGACTGCTGCTAGGGCGCTGTAGGAGGCATCTGAAAAAAACATGAAGAGCGATGTTGTCGTAGCTGTTTCCAAAATAGTGTCGGGGTTGAATGCTTAGTAATTTTATCCTAAGTTATAAGTCTCACCTTAAATCGTCAAATTGTCTTGACAAAAAGTAGAGTAGAAACAATAGTTAGAAAGGTATGAATTAATTAGTTGGTTAAATACAAAGCACTGGGTAATTATATTATATAAACGAATCGAACAGCTTGAAGAAATATACCTATGAGGGGAGGTTGAGTGAATCTTATTTTGTTCATCAATATTTTATCTTCTTACTAAGGTCGATGACTGAGTAGTATTTCTTGGATTGCCCTTGATTTTGTCCACTTGGCACTTCTGGTTTGCTTGTCAGTTTCGTCTGGCCGTAGTCCTTTGGGTACGTGTAGTCCAGACTTCCTCAGGTGTGGTTATCTCGAGTATCTCAATTTAAAATTTTATCGAACTTAAAATGAGAATTTATTCTCTATTTTATTTGTGAAAAAAGGCTAGTTTTAATTTTACTCTAAAGGCAGAAAAGAAAAATTATTTCTTTTTTGAAAAGGTCTAATTGAAGAGATCTAACTTGCTGCTTACTGAGCAAAATGAAACACTGAAGATTTCAGGCCAGTCCTTTTGCTCGTAAGCATAAACCGGCGGCTGATTCAATCTTTAATTATTCAGGTTTCACCTGCTCCTTTGTTCTCCCTTTCTTATAAGGGAATTTTCAACTAGTTTTTATTTGATTTTTCCAAATCAAATATCTTTAACTTATTAGTCCCCTTTGATTAAAACCGCAGCCTTCAGTTTTATCTGATTAAAAATTCATATTACTCTCTCTGATGCATCATATTGCAGGTGCATATCTGCTTAATCAAATCAAGGAGAATTTCAGTGCAGCCGGCAAGACTGCTAAATATTTATCCATTTTGTTTCAAGTTAAAGTTAAAAGGGACGTGTTAATAATCGCCGCCCTTTTAAAATAGTGAGCATGAAAAAATAAGAAAAATTGGACAAGTATTTAAAAAGTAGTGGATTTTCAAAACAAGATTTTATAGTACTAATAAGAGTAAATCAGTCAATATCTGATTTAGTGAAAAGAGGCTTTAATTTAAATGGCACGCTCCATTTTAGAATTTGGTCGTCAAATAAACAATTAAGACAATGGTCTTATGTCTGTGTAGTATTTCTCAATACTACACCACCTTGCAATGTTAGTGTAGTTTGCCATACAAAAAGACTACCCTTCCAGGCTGATTGAAAATGGTCATTTAACTGCTTAAAAACTGATTTAACCGAACAATACAGGTACAGTAAAAAACTACAATCGATTGTTATAATCAAGTATGATATGGAAAGTATATCAAGTAAAAATAAACAAGCAAGTCGAATCGCATCCCGCTTTGAACTATTAATCTCTATTAGTTTTATGTTTTTTTTTAATTTTTGGTTTTTTATTTTTTTCGGTAATATATTACTTTTGGACAGGTTTCGCTTTTTATATTTAGTAATTTGTGGTTCTATATAGCTGAAGATCAGCGGAACAGCCAATCCCCCGACCTCCGAATAATGGAAATTTTTGATGTTAACCATGTGAAAAAGCTAAGTTGTGGAATCCAGAAGATTTTTGATTGACATACAACTCTTCCGGGTATCTCTTAAGAGCTCTTAGCTTAAACATATGCTCGATGTAGTGTCTCTCTTTTTTTAAATTAACGATCATGTTCGATTAATACCCACAAGCGCCATGAAAACACATATTTAATATTTGTCCTAGAAATCTAAACCTATAACAATTGGCTAGCACCAAAATTAGATCTTATGTGTCATTCATTGTCTTTACTAATATCAATTTGATGTAGATTTGATGTAGGACTTCATAAATTTGGTCGACGAACGGGTTACAATCTAAGGCTTAGCGGCCGAACAACAAATTTACTGTATGCACGTGGATGAAAAAAGCTCATGGCTCGGTCTCAATATCCCAAGAACACTCGAGGTCACTCCTGAAGACAGAACGAATAGGTCATAAATAAATTTGTTTTTCAGTTGCGGCAAGCTATACCAATGAAGATGGAATGGACATTTCGTAACTCCTACCACTTCGTTTTCCGTAAATAAAATAATAACAGTTTTGATTTTGAATTTAGTTGAAGACCATAGACAAATCATTTTGCAAATTTTGTTGAATAGCAGCTTTCTTACAACTAGGAACAGTTATTTTGTATAACATCAGCCGTCCTACTTTCGTGAAAATTTTTGACTAACAGTTATACCTGCACAATCGTTACTTTCCGGAATGCTTCCTTTGTTCTCGTAGTATAAATTGATCCGTAAATTCGATATAAAGTCTTGTCGTACGTCCCGTTTTGCTTTTTAAATATCTGGTTGTTCTGTCCTTTTCAAGATTTTTTAATTGTCACAAAAAAATTAATTCATACTTGTTTTCTGGTTGAATTGAGTTTTTGTAAATTATTCCTTCATTTCTTTTGAATTTCTCTTAATTTCTTTTTGTAAGAAAACGCTAAAATTTGCTAAACTGAATTTTGCTTTTCAAAAAATATCAACCAGTTTGGTCCAGAACCACATTACAGCAGAAATCGAATAAATTAGAGCAAAAAAACAGGTCCTAAAAATCATTACTGTGCGTAGTGTAAGGAGTTGATTTAAAAAAAGGAAAAACAGGATTTTTAAGCAGTTTTAATTAAAACCTTGACGAGGTAAGGTCTCCCTCTAGGCATACTTACAGTAATTTCAAACTTTTTCTGTCAATTCAGAACAGTTTTCTTTCTTACCAAATGAGTGTCTACTGCACCCACTACTGTTTTCTCTACTGTGTCTACTGTTTTCTCTGCTTATTTGCTTCTCTGGACTGTTCCAAACGAGTCCTACAAAATTCTCAGGTCAAACTCTCCTCTCAAGAAAAAAAAATTGTTTCTTAGAACTGCTCAATGGATTGTCACAAAAATGATTTCGGCTTGCCATCTGATGTAATTTTTAAAAACAAGATTTCGAATTACTATCTGATGTACTGATAGAAAAATGAAGATTTGAAATTGAAAAAAAAAAAATGGCAAACCTTTGCATCTGATGATTTCCCAACTTTGCACTAAAATCTTATTATTAATAGTTGATAAATTACAAAGGCAGTCACCAGTGCTTGGTCGTTATGGAGTAACTCATCTATGTTTTTTTTTAAATAACGATTTTGTCGAACTGTTATGTATGTTTATAGAAAACGAAAATGTAATCATTTCTAATTTACACGATGTACTTGAGTCTTTCTTGCTTTGAACTTTGATTTGATTATAAATTAGTTGGTTGCACGTCTTTGGTAATTCAGTTTTGTATTTTTTTGAGTTTTGGTTTTCAATTTCTTTCCCGGAGATTTCCTGATTGCATGTGAAAAATTGAAGTCATCTAAGATGGTTGTCAATTGTCAAATTGGCATATAACACTCGGCCTCATTTTACAGTTGCAAAATAAATTAAGAAAAAAGGGGTGGGGTAGTTCCTACTTATAAAACTTAAAACGCTGGCTTAACGGTCGTTTAAGTGTCAGTTGAAGTTATCGGCTATGGTTGTCGGCGCAAGGCTGCTTTGGGGTGAGGCTCTCATTGTCGTGAATCTTCGTTTGCTGGTTGATTGCAATAATCCGGAATAACAGGTGCTAGTCTAATGGCTGGTATTGACGCAAATTTTGTCTCTTATTTTGACGAATTAAACGCGGATCTGATCATCATTGGTTGGTTTGTTTCCTGTGATCCGTCCAATTGGCCAGAGTCCTCGTGGCGTCATATCCTGAAGAGTCCAGACAATTTCTCCTATTTTGATAGGCAGCGTCTTCTTTGTCCATCGTTGTCTTGGCAGTAGTGTTGGGATAAACTCCTTCATCAATCGTTTCCAAATATGGGTTGCGAGTTGTTGGGCGAATTTCCATTGTCGACTGAGTGTTGAGGGCTGTTGGGTTTGTAGAGGTGGCATGCTGGCATGCGCTCTCCCGAGAAGAAAATGATTTCGGATGAGGGCTTCAACATCATCGGGCGATGCTGAAACTGTAGTGATATGTCTTGCGTTCATGAATTGTTCAACTTCGCAAAGAACGGTGTTGAATATGTCGTCTGTTAGAATCTGGCTTCCTATGATGGCATAGAACGAGTCTTTGACTGATCTTATGAGTCGTTCCCATACACCTCCGGAATGAGGAGCATAGCAGGGTTGAAGGTCCATTCAATCTGATGGTTGGCGTAGAATTGTCGTGAAACATCGGCGTCGAAGTGTCTGTTGAGTTCTTTTTCGGCTGCGGTGAAATTTGTACCATTATCAGAAACAATTTTGGCTGGTTGTCCTCTGCGAGCGAAGAATCGTCGTAAGGTATTGATGAAGGCGTCGGCTGATTGGTCCTGGCACATCTCAAGATGTACGGCTCGTGTTGCTAGGCAAGTCATTATAACGCCGTAGCGTCTGTTGTAGTTTCCTGCGGTTATGAAGCAAACAGTCCAAAGAGATCTAATCCTGTTTGTTGAAACGGAAAGGGTTTATCTTCTGGAAATCTGAAGGCGGGTAGGGGCGCAAGTTCCGGCTGTAGTCTAGTTGCCTGTTGTCGTCGGCAGTCGTAACAGTTTTTATGATCTTGTCAATGTGTGCGCGAACACAGAGAATCCAATACTCGTTTTGAAGAATTTTTTTCAAGTGCTGGCGTGGCCAATGCTGGTTGTCTTTGTGGGTTTGTCCTATAAAGAGGTGAACTGCTGGGTGGTTTCCATCAAGGATAATCGGGTGTTTTATGCCATAGTCCAATTGAGATTTCTCGAGGCGTCCACGTGCTCGCAAGAGTCCGTCTTCGTCTAGAAATGGTGATAGGTGTCGAAGTCTGCTAGTTGTGTTGATTCGTTTATTTTGTGTCAATGCGTTGACCTCTGGTTTGAAGCAGTCTCGTTGCGTCTGCTTGAAGATAAAATTCTTTGCGGCAATCATGTTGTTGCTTGTCAGTTCGGTGGTCGGGATTTCGTTGCGGGACTGTAGTCCTTTATCTTTAAAAATCCTGGCGGCACGCATCACGTATGCAGTTGTTCTGAGAATTCTTGTCCATTTGGAGAATCTGCTGTAATCGATGAAGCTTTGTTCTGTATTTTCGGTGGAAGCTTGAAAAGCTAGCATTGGGGTTGTTGCTATTTCATTCATTTGTCCAGTTTGATCGTTGAGTTGCAAGGTATACGTATTGGCGTCGATTAACGGTAGCTTTGGCCAGTTGCATTCTCGTTCACATATGAATTTTGGTCCGGTGAACCATTTTAACTTGTTACTGAATTCTGATAGGGGTATTCCACGGGTTCCGTCGTCTGCTGGGTTTAGGGGTCCTGGGCAATGATTCCTTTGACTCGCTTGGGTGCTTTCTAAAGTTTCTGCAACTCTGTGAGCCACAAAAATTTGTTGTCGTTTATCAGATCCCTGTATCCATTGAAATTCTGTTGTGCTGTCTGTCCACATATGCGTAGAGTTGATGTCAATCCTTTGTTCTCTGCGAATGAACTTCGCGAGGCGAGCACCAAAAACTGCGGCTTGTAATTCCAATTTATGTATTGTGTGTTGTTTTAGAGGAGCCACACGAGCTTTTCCTAGAACAAAGGCGCTGCAGATTTGCCGAGTGCCACTGTTGCTGTATACAAAATAAGCGACTGCTGCTAGGGCGCTGTAGGAGGCATCTGAAAAAAACATGAAGAGCGATGTTGTCGTAGCTGTATCCAAAATAGTGTCGGGGTATTTCCACTGTCTGTAGATCGTTTCTCTCGTCGGGAAGCTCGAACAGTTCAGGTATCATTTCTCGTGTAATTTGGTCGTCCCACTTCATTTCTTTTCTCCAAATTGCTTGCTGGATTATTCGTAGTCGAATCGTAATAGGTGCTGCTATTCCAATTGGGTCAAAGATTGAGGAAACTGCGCGAAGTAGGTTCCGTTGTGTAGGTTTCTTCTGGGCGAGTTCGTGTAGTTTGTCAGTAGTGAAGCTGAGTGTATCGTTACTTACTCTCCATCGTATTCCGAGAATTCGCTTGAAGATTTTGGGGTCCTTGATTTCGTCTATGTTGATGGATCCATGTTCCTCTGGTATTGTTTGGAGAATTTTATGATCCGTAGTGATCCACTTTGTCAGGTTGAAGCTTCCTTGTTGTAGTACGTGTCGAAGGTCTTCTATGATTTTCACTGCGGTGTCGATGTCGTCGGTGGCTTCGAAGAAGTCGTCCATGTAGAAGTTCTCGTAGACAAGTTTTTTGATGTGGGGATGGCTTTCAGCATTGTCGTCTGCGCAAGTTCTTAATGCGTAAATTGCACAAGTAGGAGAACATTTGGCTCCAAGGACAAATCGAGTGTACTCAAAAAATTCGGGTTCTTCCGCTCCCCAGAGGAAACGAAGAAATTTTCTGTCTTCGGGGTTAACAGAAACCTGCATATACATCCCTTCAATGTCGGCAGTGATGGGATGCTTTCCTTCGCGAAATCGGGTAATTACTCCTAGAAGGTTGCAGAGCAGGTCAGGTCCAGTGAGAAGCATATCATTCAGACAATCTCTTTTAATTTTGGATTTGGCATTGGAAACACGGCGAAGTTTTCCTGGCTTGTTTGGGTTGATTACGCCATGTTCAGGTAAAATCCATCCTGTCGAAGGTTTTTCGTCTGGCTCTAATTTCCGTAATAGTGCTTGCTGAGATCCTGGTCAATTGTATTCTGGTAGAGAGCCAATTTTTCTGAATTCTTGTTAAATTATATTTTCATCCGGTTGTATTGGGCAATTGCTGCTTTATATTTGTTGGGAAGATTTGCATTTGGTTTCCACAGAAGTCCAAGTTGATAGCGGTTGTCGTATAATGATATGGTTTTCCAAAGTGTTTGCATAGCGTGTCTTTCGTCCGATGACATCGTTATTTCAGGTGATGTGGCATAGGTTTCCATTCGCCAGAATGAGGCGAGAAGATCCGAGATTTGTGTGTCGTCAGTTGATATCTGTATTGGGGTGGCTGTTGCTTGGTGGCTTGAGAAGTATCCAATGTCGTTGTTCGGTCCTGCTATTGTCCATCCTAGGGCTGTAAGGACTGCTCGAGGAACATTTTGATTTCCTTTGATGATGGTCTTCGGGCTGATGATGTCAATATTGTCCGTTCCAATCACTAGGGCTACGTCGTTGTTGCTGAAGTCCGGAAAACATATATCCTTAAGGTGGTCGTATTGGCTGCAGATGTCGTTCTATTTTTCGGGCTCGGCTGCATTCAAGTTGATGTTCTCTTTGATTAAAACCTTAGTTAGTTCAAACGCTAAAGTGTTATTTCCAAATGAATGAACTGTAATATCCACTGTCTTAGCCTCTATCGTTTGCGAGTTGAAGAAACCTCCAATGAGCAGTTGTTCCTCATGGTTAGTTTCCTCCAGTTGAAGATATGCTGCTGTCTGTTGCGATATGTAGCTATTTGTACTTCCTGTATCAAGAAAAGCGTATACATTAAAGTATATGTTGCGGTGTCGTAATGTTACTGGTAAAAGTAGCAGCAGTGAGCTGTTGATTCTTGATCTCTTCTTTTGGCTGGCAAGATGGTTGACTTGATTCGGTCGCTGGTTTGGATTAAACTTCGCTGTTCTTTGTGCTCGTTGTTCGTCGTGTAGAGTTGTTGGATGATGCTGATTGCATTTGCTGAATGTGTGCTTTGATGGGCAGTCTTTTACTTGATGTTGGCCAAGGCAGTTGAAACAAAGTTTCTTTTCAGAAACGAGTCTCTTCTTCTCTTCCAAAGGTAAATTCTGATACATGCTGCAGTATGCTGGATGGTGAGTTTGTCCGTCGAAGGGACAAGGGGTCGGGTATTCGCTCTCCAATTTTGAGAAGTCTTCTGTGAAGGCTGGTTGGTTGATGGTCGAGATCCGTTGGCGTGTCGAAGTCTTGGGGCTATTTGTTGTCGATCGTTCAAGTCCAGGTTCATTTGCTGCGGTTGCATAGGTGGTAAGTGATCGCATGCTAATGCAAACTGTCTGATCCAGTCGTTGAAAGCGATAAGATTAGGCTGGTCGATGTTCTGGGCGGTGATGTACTGCGTCCACTGAAGCTGCTGATGGTGTTCCAATTTGCTGACGGCAAATTGAACGTATATTGTAGAGTTTAAATCGTCTTTGAACCCAAGCGTCCGAAATGTTTCCACCATGTTACTGATGAATGTGGAAAATTCCATGTACGAATCCCTGCGATGAGTTGATGGTTGCTTGAAGCTCTGTAGTCTGTTGACGAAGTCATTGATGATGATGTCGGGCCGTCCATATTGTCGTCGTAGTTCGTGGGGGGCAGCGTTGTACATAGTGCTATTGCAGGAGTAGCCACAAATAGCTTGATTTGCTTTTCCAGTCGTTAAAATCTGCAGATGAGTAATCTTTTCGGCGTCCGAGATGGCTTGATTGTGGATTGTTGCTTCAAAGAGTCCGATAACATGCTCCACTTCATAGGGTTTCCGTCGAAAGGCTCGATTTTTACTTTTGGGGGCCTAGTCATAAGACTGTAGTTTGCTCGTGACTGTCCGTTACTTGATGTCTGAGTTACTGCTGCTGGAATGAACTGCTGTTCTGTAACTATGTTGAAGCTGAGGATTGCGTTGGTGGTGTCGTGTTCTGTTCGTTGAAGTGGTGGTCTGTCTATTTCAAAACCTGTCTGGCGGGCTTGCTGCGGAATATCTCGGCTATCTGAAAAGTTTTGGTCCTCTACTGTTCGCTGAACTGATGATCCGGGCTGATGGCTGCTGTTGGATAATTTTGACGTCTGGCTAGAGTCCCGATCTAGTATTGTCTGTTGTTGCACTGAATCAGCTGTGTGGGGGGCTTGAACTGTGGTGGCATTAGTGTTCTGCTGTTGTGGAGTTGTCTCTGCTGCATTTTCTTGTAGCATCTGTCTAAATTCATCCATGATGTCGTCGTGTTCGTCTTGTATATCAGTGAAGCGGTGGATCAGATCCTCCACAGTGGCGTGCTCAGTCGGGTGGTCTACAAGGTACGTAGTGGTTTCTTCCAAATTGCTGAGAATTTTCTTCATCTCGGTTTCTGAGTCAGCTATGTTGTAGTTTGTATTGATGTCACTGATGGCTTTTCGTACTCGTCTGAAGAGGCGCTCTAGTTGGGCGATGAGAAGATTTCTCTGGGGGAGAGTGGTTTTGTTGGGCATGGCTAGTTTGTCGTAGTTGATCGTTGCAGTTGTTGTAGATGTCATATCCAGTCGTAGTTTTGACCTACTTTGTTAGTTCCTGTCCTAGGTAGCTAGACCTAAACTTACAAAGGAACGAAGCAAAAGAATAATGGTGCGGTAAATATATTTTCAAATAAGTATAACGAAATAAAATAAGCAATTGAAAGTTACAAAAGCTTGATAGTAAATCGTTCTGATACCTAAACAGGCGGAAAGTAATATAAACCAAACGTAAAGTTAACGTCCCTATACCAAAGTTCAGCTATGGGGGTCCAAATTGTTAAACCGATTTTTTTTTAAATCTTAAGCAACTGCAAAACGAGTAATCCTTGGTTGGCACTAAAAACAAACTGTGCTTCCAGCCTGGTCAGGGGGTAGAGCAAGGGTGTGGTTTCTGGCAATTTAGCTGAGTGCCATATAGAAAACGAAAATGTAATCATTTCTAATTTACACGATGTACTTGAGTCTTTCTTGCTTTGAACTTCGATTTGATTATAAATTAGTTGGTTGCACGTGTTTGGTAATTCAGTTTTGTATTTTTTTGAGTTTTGGTTTTCAATTTCTTTCCCGGAGTTTTCCTGATTGCATGTGAAAAATTGAAGTCATCTAAGATGGTTGTTAATTGTCAAATTGGCATATAACAATATTCCTTATCGTCGCAAAGAAGTGCTGATTACTGTTTCAAAACTTGATAGGTTTTTTGGTGTCTGTTACCCCTCTAGACCGCGTTTGTTGTCTTAAATTTTAATAATGATTGATTCTGACGGTTTCTTACTTCTCTGCTTCAACGGTTCGCTTTTCTTAAAAACAGGGTCCATTTTGAAACCTTCTGGATCGGCGGTTCTAACTTAGAACGGAAAAAAGTGTTTTGAGAACCTTCCGCATCGATATTTTCCGTACCACTTCGCGTCGACAATTTTAGGATGCTTCTGGATGGTTGATTTTTGGGCTTTTCCGGCCTGGCGAAATTTTGACCATGCCTATCGACAATTTTGGTATCACTCCCGGTCGATGATTTTCAGATAATTCCATATTGGCAACTTTGAGAGACGTGGTTTGTCAATTTTGGGAAGACTACAATTAGACGGACTTAAGACCAATCCAGGTTGAGATTTTTCGAAAGTTTTCAGGGTGAGATTTATGGGACATTTCCGGATTGCTGAAATGATGTTTTAGAGATCCTCCGTGGTTGACAATTTCATTCTTACATATAAATTAATTGCACTGGAAAGGGTCCAATATGGCCTCACGTATCCAAAAAAAGTCCTTGTCTTTGAAATTTAACCAACTGAGCAGGGTTCATGAGTTGACTTTTGTATGATTCAAAATATAAGTTTGTAGGTCAGGAGGCAGTCTTCATTTTTCTTGTAGGTTTAAAAGCATTAGATTTCTATTCGGAATATTTTGGTGTAACTCCCAGTTGATAGTTTTCGGATAAATCCGTATTAGAATTTTTGAGAGACGTTGCTAGATCATTAATTTTTATCAGGAAAACTCAAAAACTTTTTTCTGAGCTGTGTTTCAAATCTCAAAAAATGGTCAAGTTCCAGATTATAGTTCTTAGTTTTCTCGTCTGATATCAACGGTTTTTACAGTGAAATTAGTTGGTTTAAGATATTTTTCACTACAATAGCCTTTTAGACTTTTAAGCTCAGAAGTGGTGTTTTTTGGGTGGTCAAAACATCAGTATTCTCTCTAAACTTTCGATAAAAAAGGGTAATTTCTGCTGTAAAACGGAAAAAGTGTTTTTATTATATATAGTTTAATTAACATTACGTTTTTTATATCCCCTCTCTCATGTTCGGTTCCGTCCAAGATCCGAATTAGGGGCTTAGCTGGTAAATTTACAACATCGTTAGAGTATCCGTTTCTAAGTATCCGATATCTTACTTTATGAACCCAAATCGTTTTAAAATTAAAAAATTGATCCCAACAGTTGGCTGTTGCTGTACTTGGGACCCTTTTTGTTCCCCTTCAACTGTGGGTGTAGTCTGCTTTCCCACCACACAACCCATCTGGTTGATTGAAAGTTAGCATAAACGTGCTTGAATACTCAGTTAAACAAACAGTAGCGATACAGGAACATGACTACAACCGAGTGTCACCATTGCGTTTGATTAAAATGAATATATCAAACAAACAAACTGAATTATTTAACGGCATCTCTGTTAAATTCTTATTCACTAAACATTTTTAAATTTTTTTCTTCGATGGTGCTGTAATTTTGTTTTTTGTTTTGGTGATAAATTTTTTTATTGGTTTCGCTTTTTGTTTTATGTGATTTTGGTCCTATACTGCTCAGGAACAGCGCGACAGCAAATCCTTCATTCTTGAAGAAACGGGATAAAAATTGGTGTTGATTAGGTTAACAAGCTAATTTGGGGAATCCGGAAGAATTTTGCGTTCGGGGATACCCTTATGGGTGCCTGTTAGGGCACTTGGTTTGTGCATATGGTTCTTGCGTATTGTCTCGTTTGCTCGCTTGTCGATCATGATGTTACAAAAAACACCCAACAGCGCCATAAAAGGTTTAATATAACAATCGCATAATGACAAAAACTAGGACATAACGACAAAAAATAAACTTTAAAAATTTAATCCTACAACAATTGGCAAACGTCAAAAAAGAGCCTTTGTGTTTTTCACCCTCTTTTAAAGCCAACTCGAAATAAGTCTTTTTAATTTGGGTCTAGGAAAGGGTTACGGTTTAAAAACTAGCGGCCGAACGATACAGTTTAACTGAATACACGTAAAAGTAGCGAGCACATGGCTGGGTCTCAATGTTCCCGGTCACTCCAAAAACAGAACAAAAAGCGTATTATTTTTTAATCTTTTTTTTTCGGATGCGATATGACACACCCATCGGAGATGGATTGACCATTTTCTAACTCCTAGCTCCTTATAAGCTCTAAATCAAAGTTATTGATATGTAATAAAATTGCGGACTCATCCGGGTTATTGAAAAAAAAATGTTGATTTGTTCAACTATAGATAGTTCAACGTTCCTGATCTGCAAACTTCGTTGATGAGGCTGCTTTTGAACTACGGGATTTTCGCGTTTCATAAAGGACTGCGACAAACGCATAAACCTGCACAATTGCAGCTTTCTGGAATCCTCCCTTTCCTCTCGTAGCATAAACTGTTCCTCAGCTTCATTAAATTTCTTGCCCTTTTTTTGCAATGCTTTCACGCTATATTTTGACGTTCCCTTTTCGCAGTTTTCTAGTTGCTGTAGAAGAATCAATCGTTTCTTAAAAAGAAATTTTGAAAAGAAATTCAATCGTTGAAAAGAAAGTTTGAAAATAAATTTTTCAATTCTTTTGATTTTCACGTTTTGCCGTTTTTGCCGAAAAACGCTCACAATTGCTAAGCTTAACGTGCCGTACGTTTAAGAAGAACCAAGCTTCACATCGATTACCATAGCTAAGTAGCTCATGTGCCAAAAAAAACTAGTCCTTACCAAAACTTCATGTTGAGGCTGCCACCGCGCTGAACACACTTCGAGTCGATAGTGCAAAAATTGATCCCTTCGTTCCATCACAATCTTTTTTGACTGAGAACAGAACGCTAGTGAATCATCAGCTTGCCACGAAGATTGGCGAAAAAATGTGTTTTGAACTTTTTTCATGTGCTGCAAAACCAACAGTGGGTTGACGTTATTTAAGCTGATGGGCACAAGTTAGTGAGTCATGAAGATTGAACACTTTTCTGCTAGCTATGGATCGCCAGTGGTTGTTTGATCCGATAACGAAATCAACTTTCTCGACTCAGCAAAAGACTGTGAATCGAGCACTCAAATAAACATGCACCGGCGCTACTCCCTCACAAAGTTGTAACTTGGTTATTTGACTCGCCCGCAGGGCTCCTCATTAATTCAACAAAATTCTGCAGAAAGCTCATAAACGAGCCCCTGCAAACATATTTCTGCCTGGTAGACGAATCATCTAATGTCCACCCCAAACACCCGTAATAGATCTTTATTGGGTCTTAAAACAAAATACTAACTTTTCGAACCTTTATAACTTTAATTTCCTTCTGAATTTCACCCGGTTTATAATCAAAAGTTTTTTTTTTGAGTTTGTTTTAAAAGCGTGAACTTCATGGGCTTGCTCGGCTCTCAACGTGTAAAAAGTGAACAAATTTCTACATCATGTATTATCGTCCTGTTCATGTATTATCGTCCTCTTTCCTCGCTGATAACTTTAAAAACATTTCATCTACAACCCTATAATCAGGGGCGGATTTAGGGGGGGGGGGGGTTGAATTGGGGTGGACGCTGCTTTTCTCAGGCACCTATTCTCAGGCAAATATAGTCTAATTTTGAGGGGGGAGCGCGCGCCGAGAAAACGCGGTTTTTTGCTAAAATTTTTCCAAAAAGTACGCAAAAACGCTATTTGGCCCGTTTTTTCAAAATTTTGCCTGCGGCGTAGAAACTTTTACAGGGTCTTTTTAGTGCTTTGGCAGAGCTCGAAAAATCTTTTTGGCCGACCTAAAAAAAGGTCGACAAAATTTTGGAAAACTTTTTGAAAATCCAATCTCGAAAAAATCCTAGATCCGCCCCTGCCTGTAATATCAATGACCAAGACATAAAATCTGTTTCAATCGGTGGTAGGGGAAACAGCAAAAAATATAGCTCGGTTCTTTTTCTGCTCGAAAATTGGGCAATCAATGAGGGTTAACTTGAACCATAATGAGAAAGATGGGAGTCCGAGGGAGTTCCTACTACTAAAGAATTTATCGAAGATATTCCTTTGAGAGATATGTATCCGAAAAACATGCGACAGGTTCACAGAGGTCGGCTGGCCTCTGATCCCGATATCCGCCATGCAAACGACCTCGCTCAAGAATGGGGGTTAAAAAACCATGACGACATTGAACTTAAAGTCAAAAAAGGTCACTCACCTAAATCAAACATGGAAGAATTTCGTAGAAGATGTTTATTCCCCGATATTGTTGAATATCGCTGGGAATTTGAACGGCCATTTATGGGCAGAATGTACAAAAAAATTCATCTACATCTATTTTGGATTGACTTTTTAATCCCAGAACTCGTAAACCAAATGTACTATGACGAGCAACAAGTTCACACACTTGAGGACCAAATCAACCAATTGCTTCAAGCCACAGATGCAGAGCGCGATGTGGAGACCAAAAACGCAATCGTACAACTTCGTAAGCAACAGGAATTACTTCAAGGTCAGATTTTTTTCTTTCAGAAGCAACAGAGTCTTTCTTCAAGTTCAGATTTTCCTGCACATGCAGTTGTTTCGCGCCTGTGTTCGTTTTTTAAAATGAGTTTAGATGTTTGTTAAAACTAACCCTAAGAATATCTACAAACAGGAGCGGATCTAAGATTTTCTCGAGGAGGGGTGCTGATTTTCAAAAAAAAAATTTAAAATTTTGTTGAACTTTTTTAAATTTTTTTAGGCCGTTCAAAATGATTTCACAAAGCACTAAAAAGATCCTATGTTGGCAAAATTTTCTGATGCTCATATGAGGGAAGAAGGAAGGAAAAAGAACCTTAGTTTTTGGCTTACCGTTTCTTTTACATCATCAATCCCCCACAAATTTAATATTCAAAATGGAGAACTTTTAAATCATCACTAAATAATAAAACTTTGCATGGTAACCAAACCAATTGAAGTGAACACATTTAATCTTCACACCTAACATCGTAACGCACTTAGCCATTAAATAACGTAAAAACTAAAAAAAAAAGGAAATTCGTAAAATGGGTGGGGTGTAGGGAAGCGTTTTATTTTACAATTGGCTCGTCAAAATTTGTCGTACTTGCCAACACTTGAAAACTCAAGTCAGATACTGTCTGTGGTTCTCCAATTTTACCCAATTTTACCCAATTTTGCCGAAAAGTCTGCCTAGGTTGTGCGACAAACGTTTTTAGTTCGTATCGAATTGTTTTTTGTGCCAATAGAGAACTTACCAATCGAATATTGTCACGCTACCTATTTTAGGCAGCATAAGTTCGTGCAATTTCTCAAACCAAAATTGATCTTAGTGTTACTCGTTTTTCTTTGCTCTCAATAGATCCAACAGAAGCGCTGGAAAATGGTTTATGGTGAAATCTGAGTTGCGTTTGTTCTTGATATTCTCAAACTGGTCTACTTTTTTTTTAAAATGAATGTGTTACATATGAAATACGATTGTTTGGTATTTAAAATGAAATCATGTGTGAAGATAGAAAATGTGAATGAACAAAAAAATGTTTATTTTTAAAATTCAAAATGTTTTGTTCGAATAATTTTAAAAGTTAAAGATCGCGTTGACGAGCATTCTCTTTACTTGACTGGGTTCGACAAGTTGCTGTTGTCGTCTTCAGCACTTTTTGAACCACTTTTATCAGATTTGAATTGATTTGCAGTAGTTGTTGAAAGTGTTATGCTTCACACTGCCAGATAGGGCACAAAGGCTGAGTATAGTCGAAGTATAAAAACAAAAAAAAACTCAGATGATCCACGAGGGTTCTAAATTTTTGATTTTGCGGGTGCTTTCAGAAACGAGTGGGTCGCGAAGTCACTCGATTATTTTGAGAAGGTATTAAGTGTACTAGGACAACATGCCGAAATTTAAACATTTATAAGCACCTCAAAACACTACTATTTCATCTGTAAATTCATCTGTAATCTGTATCTTCAAGTTCAGTCCATAATGTGCGTTTTTCTTGGCAATGCAGTCAATAGCCAAGGCATCCATAATTTACATTAGCTGGAGTTTGAAACGAATAAATTATAAACATAAAAAGCGCCTTCAAAAATGTTTAAAGTTATAACTTTCCTAAACATCAATTAGACGTTTATATTTTATGAAAAAGCCAAAAACTGGTAAAGAAAGTCATGAAATTCAGAAATTCTTCAGTCCACCCGAGTCGAGATTTTTCACCTAATTTGAAGCAAGATTTGAGCGGTTTGAGCGGGTTTTTTAGACAATTACGCTCAAAATCTTGCTTCAAAATGAGCGCTTGAGTGGTTTTTGAACGGTTTATCGCAAAAAACGGCTCAAAAACCGCGCTAGATTCGAACGGTTTTGAGCGGTTTATCTAAAAAAAAAACCTCAAAAACCGCGCAAGAGTCTTCAAATTAACCATATTTCATGACTTTTGGAGAATCATTCCGACTTGAAGTCCCTAGTTTTATAACTATTCTGGAAGTCCCATCGGCTTGATGTCCGGCATCCATTCTAATTGCTCCAACTTTCGAAGAAAACAGAATATTTATGCTCGGTGTGGTTTTTTTGTTCAGTCAATTTTCGCCAATCGAAATAAGAGTTTTCGACAAAAATTTTATCCCATTGAAGAAATCAACTTCCTGATTTCAAATGTAGAAAAAAAATATTTTACTTCCGAATTTTTTTGTTAATTTTTGGGAGCTTAAAAATTGCCAAATTGGCCAAGTTCTGGGTTAAATTATGCGCGCTTTGAAAATTTTAATCATATTGCAGAGAGCGTAACACGAATTACTTGTGTGCGGTGAAATATCCCGCACAACAAAATGGTTCCAAATTGAATTGAAGCTAGCTATTTGATCGTATTAATTTCGTATGATAACAAAATCACGAAATCATTCATGATAACAAAATACTAACAAAATTTTACACTTTGATTTGGTCCAAAACTTACAGGTTCACAATATTTTTTTCTTAAAAACTATTCGATATGAGTTACGGGACAGCAGAAAAAAAGGGCTTTGCCCTGATATACGAGCAGTCTTATCTGATTTTGTTTCTTTTTGAGGACATATTAGAATTGATTTTTTTGAGACATAACAGCTATGGTTTGCCATCCTGTGAATGTTTTTAATTGGAGTTTTGAAATCAATCTGTTGTTTCAATTGCGAAAGGACCTTTTTGCATAGATTTGTTTGAATTGTAGCAGTTTTTTGAACTTTTTTTGATAATTCTCGATGCAATTGTAGCGATGACTAAAAACTGTTAAGGTCCAGTTTCTTTAGCGAATGGCTAAAAACGATGCTTTTTAAAGTTTTCTTAGGGTCTTTTTTCCTATTGGCTGTAAGGTCTTGATAGTTTGAGTCGATTTGGTTTTGATCAAATGTAAACAGTTTTCTACAATTGATGTTCCTGTTCATTGCGGTGTTGCAAAAGTTGCAAAAGCGTCAAAAAAAGAAGTTTGGAGTATCAAATCTGGAATTGTTTTTTCAGTTCTGGGTTTTTTTTGAGATTTGAGTTGAGAAATTTTTGGTTGATTTTTCTGCCATATCGTTTTTTATTTTATGACGTCATTGATGTAATTTGAGAGAAATGTAGAGGTTCGTAGCGTGAAATCGTTTAAGAAGAGGTTGTTAAAATTATCGTAGGTGGCTAGCATAGAAAAGTCAAGTTGTTTCTACAGCATTGATTAAGCCTTATAATTTGACTAATGTCTAGACTGCGGAGGGTTCTCATGCTTGAAGGATCGAATGCTTGAAAAATTTCAGCCAATCAAAATCGCTAAACATTTCTATTGGCTGAATGCCTTTCTCACAAAATCGAAGTCAATATTAACAGAAAATGTTTTAAATCAGTAGAAAATAATCAAATATATTACAAGTTGCGGGTTACAACCGCAAAACTATTCAGATAAACATCAAGTTTAATGAGTTCAAAATCATAAGAATTTTTCATTCTTGAAAACTCATCTGCTTATTATCTTACTTCGAGATTTTCACGATTTACTTTGAGATTTTGAATACTCAATTCTGATTGGCTGAAAGTAAGCTAAAATAAATTTCAAGCATTTGGTCCTTCAAGCATGAGGGACGCCACCGTCTAGACTATGTGCAAGTTTCGGAGTTTAATTAGATTGATTGAGATCTGTTAATTGAAGAAAAAATTAATTTCAACTATGCCCTAGCGTACATAAACTTGGGTACGATTTTCTGGATCACTGCGAGTGTTTAATGCTAATCTTTTCAGTATAATGGTCGAGGTAAAATGTGTCATCCATGATTGTTTGTTTTATAATCATAAGGAGTATGTTTTCTTTTTTTTTTTAGATTTTTGCGATAACTTCCGTTCATTGTGAATGTGGAAAAGTTTTATGTTTTGTTGTATAGCAGATGCGACTTGAGATTAATTTTCTTGGTTTTCTCAAAACTAGCTTAAATTTCTTTCTCTCGATTTTTTTTTACTTAACGGCGTTTTTCCGTTCTAATTGCGGTGGTGTTTTGTTTTTGATGTGATGATTTTTAATGGTTTTTTTGAAATATTTTTTTTTCAATTTATTGTGAATTGTAGTGGTTTCAATCGAAACAACTTGAAAGTGATTCTTTCGGTTTCTTGAATTTATTTTTTGTTTTAATGATTTTACTGAGTATAAGCATCCTAATTGCGGTTATGTTTCATCCTTTGTTTTTCTTTAATTGTTCAGTTTTTGCTTTTTTTCAAACCTCTGTGAATTTAGAACTGGCTTAACTGTAGGTTTGTTCATCAAAAATTTTTTTTAGAGTGATTGCCCTGGCTTTCTCAAATAGTGTTTTATTTTCTTTTTTTTTACTTTATTGCGTTATTGCATTCTAATTGCGCACATATTTCATTTTTGGGAGAATTTTTTGGGAGAATTTTGGGAGAATTTTTTTGATGATCTTTCAAGTGTTCTTTATTATAGCTAAAAAGGGGCTCGTTTCTACCTAATGTATCGGTTAAGGCTAATTTTTTCACCTAATGCATTTTATAGAAATCTTTCAACTCTTTGGCTTAGATTTGATTACTGAAAAAACGAACATGATTAGCTAGCGATATGCTAAAAGTTTGTTGATTGTTTTTGTTCTAGCATTAAATGGTTGTTATTTACACGGTTGCTGCATATTCTTTCGTACAAAAGGAGCGTCCTAATTTGGCTTGGGTAATTAAAAAAATCGGAGATTTTGGATTCGACCAAAAAAGCGTTAGATCAAAAATTCTCATGAGCAAGCGATTATCTACACAAAAATGTATGACACTTTTTCACGTAAAAAAACTCCGTTTTTGGTTTATCTGGATTATTTTTTGAAAAATATCCTGTCAAATCTGAGTTTTTGGGTTCAACTGAAAAAACGAACGGTAAAAAATTTCCTTATATAAATCAAATTGCTATGCACAAAACTTATAACATAAAAAGTTATGGTCTTTGAAAATGAGTTATGACCGATGGGTATAACTCATAGAGTAATTTCGGATAGGGTACACCGTCTGCTCGTCACACTATCTTATTTTCGGCCGGATAGATTCGTGCAACTTCTTAGTCTAATACCGATCCTAATCTTACTCTTATACTATCTAGTCTCAGGTTGTTTAACTAGTCTCTGCTAGGCTCAATAGATCTAGGGTATACTGGTTTATTGCGGCTGCTGAAGTACTCGGGAGAGTTCAACTAATTTCTAAGTTAAATTCAAATCTCTCTGGTGCTGAAATTACAAGTAATTTCAGCACTTACAAATAAGTGGATTGTTAGTTAGATGGATCATGATTGGTTAAGATTAAATACTTTACATTGGTAAAATATCTAATTTATCCAATCATAAAATGTAGTTTAGATCAGGTTCCACCCATCCGGGTTTTACAGAGTTTTTTAGAATAGTTTTTCTGCAATTCGAAAGATGGATGATGGACGTTGGTATTTGGCGAACATCTTATTTCTTCTGGGTTTTCTTATTAGAGAAGTCCCAGATTCAATCATTGTGTCTTCTCAAGACAACGACTGGGTTTTCGCAACAAACTCAAATCTGATTTCAGAATGGTTGGCTATGTCAGGTTTTTCTGTTTCATTGGTGAGAACTTCTTTGTGTTTGACCTTGTCTGGGAATGGCGTGGAGATTGTGCGTGGAGGGGATGCCTGGTTACTCGGATCTGTACGTATACTTGAACATCGAGGTGGTCATTGGTCTAGTTCAATGAAGTCCTTTTCTGCGAAGTCAAGTCGTACTCTAAATCCTTTGAGTTGTGATTGTGGGCGGCATATTGATTGTAGTTGGCCATTCTTTCTCGAGTGTAGTAGGGTCGTTTTGTCTTTGGATGTTCGTCCTTGGTGTTGTATTCTGATCTATGTATTGCATAATGTAATTTACATTTTATAAAACTTTTATTAGTTTAATATTTTTTAATTATGATTTTAGTTAGTTGTTTTCACAAAAGCTTTTTGTTTTAGTTCAGTTATTTTAAAGAGTTACTCACCCTTGAGTAGCTCTTATTAAAAATAGGAGTGTGGTCACAAAGCGTGGATGTAGCACGGTGGGTTAGGCCGGCTATAGAGCATGCTCAGGACGTCCTTCCTGGTGGGTTAGGCCAGGAGTGGGAGTATGATTGCATGCGGTTTTTGTGAGAGGTCCTGTTATGTGACAACGTTTTATGTTGGGTTTGTTGTGGTTTTTCTTATGTTTTGTTGGTTGTGTCCTTTTTTCAAAAATCAAATTGTTTGTGGTATGGGTTTGTCTTTCGACTTTTTTGTGTTTTATTATTTCTTTCTTAGACTTTATAATAGTCTTCAAAAGAATAAATTATCCAGTTTTAAACTGGGTTAGTCCGGTTTGGGTACCGTTGGTTTCCTTTTCTTAGTCATGCTGTTATGCTATGTGTTGTGGTGTTTAGTAAGCTGCATTGGTTAGTTTTGTTTAGTATATAATTCCTTTCCAACCGGGTTAAAGGAAAGTTTGAAACGTGTTATCTTGTGTTAGGGTTATCGAGTGTGAAAGCTTGGAACTGAAATTCATTATTTTAAACAATTCTTCGTGGGCGAGCTGTGCAAGTTTGGATAGAATTCTTATGCGAGTGAATGAAAATATCAAAAGGTTAGTACTGCATTTGCTTCTTATGAATTTACTACATAGAATTTTAATTTTACTGCTAGTTGTTGTGGGAAATTAAGTTACAAATTTTCATCATTATTAGATTTACTGCTTGTGGGGGAAAAATTTATAAATTAATTTACTGCATTGGTATTATATTTATTTAATTGTTGGTGCAAAAATTTAATAGGGTTTTAAACAGTTTTGAAGAAGTTTGCTATTTTTTATTTTTCTTTTGTGAATTTTTCAGATGATCTAGGATGAAGGCTAAAATTCTAAAGAAAACATGGATAAAGAATGGTGAGTTTCTAATATTTGAATTAATTAGTAATATGTATAATTCATACTTACCTGTTAGTCGTCGGGGAAGAAACCGTGGGGGAAAATGTCGTGGATGAGATCTGAAGTTGTTAGTAGTTTGGCTAAGATGCGGATGATATTTTTAGTTTGAAGCAGTGGCCAAAGCAATTGAAGTGCCTTAATGGTGGTTAGTTCTTCAGTGCCAACTGCAAATTCATAAGGTGTGTTTTGGATTAGATTATATAATTTGTGGATGAATTTAGTGTTATGGATGAATTCTAAAATGGGGATTTCTATAGGTTGTACAAACTCGTGTGGGATGAGGAAGGGTCGGGATTCTTCTGCGTTGAAGGTCTTGGTGATGGGACAAAAGATATACATTTGGGTTATGGGATCATAATTTCGAAGAATACCATGAAGGTTAGTATCTTTAATGCAATATGTGAAGTTAAGAAAGAATGGTGAGGTGTATTTGGAATTGATGAATTGAAAACGATGGTGTGGTTGTCTGGAGGGAGTGTATAGGTCAAAGTGATTTTGGATGAAACGATAATAAGTATATGTGTGTGTTTGTTTAGTGCGCAACATAATATCGTGTGAGCAGTGCAAATCTTTTTCATGTGGTGCAAAGAAATGAAAGGTTAGTGAGAATATTTGGAAGCGTTCTTTAAAACTTTCGTAGGCTTGCGTGTCTGTTAGTGCTTCTGAGATAATGTGGTCAAACTTGCGATCGAAGATATTTAGTGTAAATACATATGGTGTTTTAATGAAAAATTTCTCGGTGATTTGTGGGTTAGCGAAGCGATCGTCGTCTAAGAATTGATCTTGGTTAGTTCTGATGATGTTATGATCGTAATATTCTAGTGTATATTCATTAGCTCGGGGTGCAGTGTGTGTTTTTAGTGATTTTTTGTATCCAATGTAAGTAAATTGTCTAGGTGTTAGTGGTGTAGTGAGTCGATATAGCATGTCCTTATTTCGTTCTATATCGATATGAGTGTTAGATAAAGGTAAGCAAAGGGGATTTGTAAAATGATAATATGAGGTCCAAGGAAGGGTAGGCATTAAAACGTATTCGTCTACAAAGTTACGTGTCTCGTTAGTGTCATGAGGGGTGCTTAAGGTGTATTGTGGAAATGAGGGTAAGGTGATAGCTAAAAATTCTTTTGTGTTAGTGTGTTGTGGATGGTTGATATATTCACGGGCTGTTCCTGGTTTCGCTGGGAAAGGATGGTTGGGGAACTTCCTTTTAAAAGTGCGGTAAGCTCTATTAGTGCTGAGTGAAGATTCAGTAGTTGTGGATGATGGTGCTAATGAATCAGTATAAATTGTAGAGGGTGTAGGGGTAGGAGGGTTGGATGAATCTATTGTGGATGAGATTTGGTTTATGGTTGGGGTGTCAAGGTGATAGGATTGTTGTTGTAGGGTAATGAAATTATCTAGTTCTGGGGAGATTCGGGGGGTGTCTGAAGAATGAGATGATTGGTCTGAGTGAAGTGAGGAGTAGGTTGGAGTGACTTGGGAAGCATAAGAGGGTGTAGAATTGGTTGGGTCAGGGTTATTTGGTAGTATGGGTTGAAAAGGGGGTTGGGAAAAATTTAAGGGATTGGTGTGAAAATTATTTGATGGAGATGGTTCAGAGTCGGCAAATTCATCGGGGGTTTCAATATTCGGGTTATTGAGTTGTGAGATGGAGTATAAAACTGAGATGTGTGAATTAGTATCGGAATTCATGCCGGATGTTACATTACTGGATGGGAAATCGGGTGGCGGAAAAGCAAAAAGTGGTATTATTGGGATTGGAGTGGTGAGGTTGGTTGGGTGGGAATTTGATCGGTGTAGGGATCCAAGTTGTCGGCTCATCGTGGGCTAAAAAAATTATTATTTTGAGACTGAAAAGCGGTGGTATGGGGTTGTTCTATAATTTGTTCATAAGTATTTTCATCTTGTGAGTGGTGTGGCATTATATGTTGGATGGGACTTTGTGATATGGTTGGTCTAAAATTATTATGTGTTATGGCTAAATTTCGAAAATTACGTGGGACTAGGGATAATGGATGGTTATGTGGTAGGGGTGGTAACTGTGGTGCTGTTGGTGTTGTGTCTGCATTGTTATGTTCTTCGTCGTATGTGTTCTGTCTTGTTGCTATTTTTGTGTTATATTCTTTTATTTGTGCGTCTAAAAGAATTTTGTTTATAGATGTAGAAACTATTCCAAAAAATCCTGCAAATAGTATGCGTGCTACACTTGCTTGTCTATTGACTTGTGTGTGTATAGCACATGTGTTATAGATTCCTTTTAAGAGTGAAAAAAGAAATCCAATAAAGTTAAACATTGCGTATAAAATAGTCAGTTTTTCTAAGATGTAGTAGGGCCATCCTAGAAAATCAAGAATTTCATTCTTGAGTGTAACAAAGCTAAAAATATTGATAGGTGATATATCTTGGGGACGGTATTTTTCACCGTTTAGATATATATAATCTTTAATGTCTTTAAAATATCCGCTATAGTCTTGCGTATAGATGTCTGCAAATCCTGCGGTTTCGGCAAGTTTGCGTAAGTTTTGGTCAATTGATTGTCTTTGTATTGTGTCCATTTGTGTTAATAATTCCTGGAATTGTTGTGTTCTAATGTGATGTTGAATATCTGATTTTGAGTATATTCCTATTGATTGTAAGTCTATATTTGGGTTTCGAGCGATAGCGCGAATGCTTTTTGGTGAAATTTTTTTGAGTGATTGCATTAATGTGGGATATGGGGTGAGAAGGTAATATTTATCTTCATCAGGGTTTAGTTGTACTACGTTGTGGCTATTTTCTGATCCACATGGAACTGCGGTATCCCAGAAATAGGTTCTTCGTGAAAGTGTGTCAACGAAATGTACTTTATTCTGATAAAAGATAGGGATTCTTTTATAACATCGTTTATCTTCAAAAACGTATAGTGGTGATACTTTTTTAGTACAAGTATAAAACCATAAGATGTTTCCTTCATAGTCTAAAAAATTTGATCTATTTCCTGATAGTAAATATCCTGCGTAGGGTATTTTTAATACTGCTAGTGCAAGTGATTGTAATATTTGTGTTCTTTCTAATTCGCATAGTTGGTGTAGTGTTTCTAATTCGGAGAGTGACATTTCTTGAAAAATTCGGCTAATCGTGTAGTCTAGTTTCATATCTAAGTGAATATCATAGTGGATATTACCAAAATATGTACTATTCATTAGTGATAGTTCTTGTAAACGTGTGCTTTGATCGTTTTGGGGTTTTAAATGTCCACCAGGTTGACCTGTATTCTTTTGAAAATTAACTGGTATATATGATGTTCCTTCGTTTAGGGGATGACTTGTGGCGTATGGGTCGACTTTTATTTTTCCAGTGGTCATGTCGAATCCATTTTCGTATTCAACTAATATTTCAGAGTATTGTGTTTTGTGAAGTGGGTTTCTGTATTTACATGCAAGTTCTGTTTCTTGATATATTTGAAAACGTGTTAATTTATTTTCTATATTATGAATGTTTCGAAAATTAGAACTTATTTTTCGTAATGGATTTACTTGTTCATATGGTATTGATTGTATAAAATATTTTTCGTGAAATTTTATCATACGAGCGTGTATTTTTGCTACTTGAAATGTTGTACATGTGTCTTCGGGGAACCAAACAATTGTTGCTTGTGTTCTGGTTGTAGGGTCGCAATAACCTTGGTCGTTTTTACGAGGTAATCTAATTCCTTGATAAATCATTGTGTTGTCTGATAAATCTCGTGTGAGTTGTATTTTTTCGAGTTGTATTTTCCAATCGAAAAACATTCTTTCTTGGTATCCTTTATTTTTTGTGTCTGCTTTGCAGTTTGATGGATCATTTATACCAATGTGTGGTATCCAGTGTTTATCGTGCATGTCATAGGTTAATCGTCCGTGTGCGCCGTTGTATGGGTATTTTTCATCTAATTTTATATGTCCTTGATATCTTTCAAGTTCTGCTTGATGTACAGAATCTGAAAAAACTTGGAAATATACTAAATTTCTATCTGTGTTTTTATTTTTTGTGATGTTTAGTCGGAGTAACTCGTTTTTACAATCTTCGGGATTGAGATGTAAAAGTCGTTCTATATTACTCTGGTAGAATGATTCATGGTCAAGTCGGTTTTTATTTCCGTTTGAGACTTGTGAACAATGTACTTTCTTTTCAGAAAATGTTGCTGTGAATTTATATCCTATAACTGTAGTTGCTCGGGCTTTTGAATAAAGTGTTGCTATGACATTTGTAGTTTCTATGGCTTGGGGTTCTGTTTCGCACTGTGATACTTGATTTATTGCATACTTGTGTAGTGTTTTTTGTTCGTTTTCTTCACAATCGTAATGTGTTACTAATAAATCTTGGGGTCCTGTGCGGGGAGAAGGGTTTATGTTTTGATTTGAGATTACTAGAAAAAAGAGTTGGAGAAAAATTAATAATTTTAGAAAATACATGTGTATGATAATCCTGAGTATGGGTTATAAAATGTGATGTAACCAATTGTCTTTTTGGTATATCTATCGTATTTATATATTACTTCAGTGGTTATAAATGGTGGTGGTAGTGATTGAGCTGTTATGTTTGGTGAGTTTAATGGGTAGGGATGTTGAGTAATGTTGTTTAATTTAACTGTGATTTCAAACTTTAATTGTAAACTGTTTTGTTGGAGTATTTGGATATTGTGATCACGGATATCGTCGTGAATGTCTTGTCGGTATTGTAATCTATTAAGTGCCCAGTTGTGGAGGCGATTACTTTCTAGATGTTGTCCAAATAATGGTGGAGGTGCTGTAAATGTATTCCAATCTAGTCTTAAAGGGATATTTGTTGATGATTGTTCTCGATATCTGGCGTCGAGATTATTTGGAAAATTTAAGTTAAAAGTGGTGGTGAAATCTGGCTTATTGATGGTGTTGATGGTAGTGATAATGTTTCTGGTAGTGATGAGGATGTTGTTGTATCCGTAGAAATATCTATTGGATCATTGACTGAATTTAATTCACCTTGTGTAAATGAATGTGTTGTCCAATATGGTAGTCGTGATGCCTGGTTTGGGGGGTTAAAGGGATTTTCACGTATTTGTTCAGATGTTGGTGTTGAACCTAAGTAATCTGATGGTAGGCTTGAGGTGCTACGTTGTGAAAGAAGCGTAGGGGTTTCTGGTAATATACCAATGGGGTTTTCTGGAGTGTTTTGTGATGGGGATTGAGGTATATCAAAATGAACTCGGGGAGTTTGAAAATTCCTGTTTCGTCGAGGATGTATAATTTGTCTATTTATTTCGACTGTATTTTGGTTTTGACTAGGATTTCTTATTCTACTTAATTCTTGTGGTAGTGTTGGGTATAAGTTATATGTTGGTTCGCTTAGAGGTGCTTGTCGTTGAACTGGTTCTAGTGGTTCTGATAAACGAGCGTGTCGTTCTTCAAAAGTGTATGGGTTATCTTGAAAGGAAATTCGTGTAGATGTTTGAGGATTATTGGTAGTTGAAGGTGTTGTTGGGTTATCTTGGGATGATGTCGGTGAAGACTGACTTGGTGACTTTTGGGTAGCAATTTTTGATAGATTTTTGGTCTATTCTTTTAGTGAAAAAGTTAATGTTTATTAAAGTATTCTTCTAAGAAAAGAATTAGGAGGATTGTTGCTAGAGCGAATGTGATGATTGCTTTCTTTATACATTTGCATATGGTCAAAATGAGGGATGATAGAAATGTTATGAAAATTACAAATAGTAGAAAAATATCAGTTCTACTGAAAATAGTTCGTATCATTTAGACAAGTTTTATAAATCGTACCTGTGGATATAATCAAGGGTTTTTGAAAGTTGGAGAAATAGTTCGAATATAGTGTAGAAAATTAAAAAAATATTACAAAAAATGATTAAGAGTATTAGAAAAGATTCAAGGATATCAAAAAGAAATATTATGAAAGTTTCAAGCATCGTAAAAAATTGTTTGAGGTTTGTGATAATTTTAGTGACTGTTTGATAGAAGAGCATTTAAGAAATGGCTTCGTGATCGAATATTTTTTGTTTTTTGGGGCAATTTTCAAGTGTGGTCGGATTATTTATTAGTTTTTTGACAAGTGGGTTGAGTTTTGTAAAAGATTGTTGGGGGCAATTTTTATGGTGATCGGGAGGTCTTCTTTGTCTTTATTTTCATTTGTCAAATGATCTGGGGTATTTTTGAGATTTTTATACTTTAGGCTAAATAAAATGGTCGTTCTTTTACTTTAGGCTAATTTAACATATTTGTTTGGGGGGTATTTGAGGGCTGAGTTGGGGAAATATTGTTGATCTTTGGTTTATTAGATAAGGGAGGGTTATGATATTATGGTGATATTTATTTTAGTTGTCAAGTTGGAGTGGTTTGCTTATTTTTGACCTGGAGGTCGTAGAGTTATAGTTATAGATATGCCTGGAGTTTAATATTTTTCGTCTAGTTGGTTTGTGTTAAAGTTATAGAAGGTGACGGATTGGATGAATCCTATTGGCTAATTTTGAACTAGAATCGCTGCGTGTTTATCAGCATGTTATCTTGAAAAATGAAAGTGTAAAATGTTTCAGAGGTGCAAAGATTTTTAAATGTAGAATTTAAGGTTGTTTTTGAAATTCAACTTTCTTTAATATTTTAGATTGTGGGATGAATACTTTATAATTTTTACGTGGTTGATTTCTAAGTCGTGAAGACTCTCTATGTTCTGATTTGTCGATTTGTTTTTGGGTTATTATTTGTTCTGTCATTTTTCTATTTTTTCTTTCTTTTTGAGATGTATTTTGATCGAGATTTTTTGTATTGTTTTTTTGTGGTGTTTGATTTTGTATTTTGATTTCCGAGGTGAATATCATTTTGTTCCTTTGTTATGTTGTCCGTATGTGGGTTATTTTGAATAACTTTTAAACCTGTAAAAAAATATAATTGAGTTAGTTCGCGGAGTGCGTATTCTTTTGGATAATAAGGTAATAGGTTATTTCGGTGTTGAACGATTTCTTTTTTATCTGAGTCGGTGATTTTATATGTGACATCAGTGGGTTTTGCAATTATTTGGTATGGTCCTTTACGAAGGGGTTGTAACTTTTTTGAAATTCCTTTTTGAGTATTAAAATTGGGTATTAAAACAAATGTTCCAATTTTTAAATCGGAGGCTGGTGTAAAGCGTGAATTTATTTGTTCATTAATATTTTGCCTTTGTAACAACTTTTTTGTTACCTTTTGGTAAATTTCATTGTGTTTTTTATCTCTGTTTAAAATCCATTCGGTGTGTGTACCGGAGGCTAATTTAAGAATTTGTGGGTGATGAAAATGATCTTCATCGTGTGTATGTAATGGTAGGTTATAACAAATTGAGTCTTTATTTGGTTGACAATAACCTTGTGCGTTTTTATGAGAGTTTGCTGTAAACATTATTGGTTTGCGTGGCTTTTGGTTAAAAACCATTTCATATGGTGACATTCCTAAAGTTGTCGTGATTTGTGAATTATATGCTAAGGGAAATAGTTTTACATCTGCTGACCATTCGGTATATCTTGTATCATTTCCATTGATGATACATCTGAGATATTCTTGTAATGAACGGTTCATACCTTCGACTAAGCCGTTTGTCCAAGGTGCGTGAGATGTACGTGGTTTGTGTTTAATGTTATATAAATGACATAGTGTGATGATTTCATTATTTATGAATTCTGTACCGTTGTCTGTAACTAAAATTTCTGGTAGTCCGAATTTTGCTATCCAGTGTTCATAGAGTGTTGTGTAAGCGTAATAAGCGTTACAATGTGGTACTGGGTTAAGTGCTACATAATGTGTAAATGCGTCAACAATTACCATAATGTAGGAGTTTCCTTCGGATGAGGGTGAAATTGGTCCTTTGGTATCAAATGAGATACGATGGTTAAAGTACAAACTTTGTCCTTTAAAATCTTGTTTTTGTGCTATTTGTTTTTGATTTGGGTAAGGTTTATTTAGTTGACATACTATACAGTCATTGCATAGTACTTTTATCCAAATTGGTGCATTTGGGAAATAAAAGTTTTGTATAAAATTTGAATATGTTTTTTCTGATCCAGAGTGTCCTTTAATATTTTGTGTATGTGAAATATTAAAAGCTATAAGAATCATACTTAAAGGGAGACAGGGAACTGTAGATTCATTTAGTTTGTATTCTAGAAGGTCTGTGTTTTCGTTAATTGTTGTATTGTTGAATTTTCGAAAATATCGGAGGAGTGTTTTGTTTCCTAGAATAGTTGAATCTGCTTTGATAGGTTTAGTTTTTTATTTGTGCCATGATTTCAGTTGTCGAATTACTGGGTCAAGGTTTTGATATTGTTTCAGTGTTGAAATTGTAATTGTTTCTGTTGGGGGGAGAAAAATGTTTTCAATTTCTAATTTAGATAAGGGTATTGTGTCAAGTGGGTCATGGAGGTCAAAAACTTGATTTATTGTGTATTTTGAATCGTTTGTTTGTGGTCCTGATAAGTTTATTTTATCAGTCAAATTTTCTTTTTCAATTAGTGGAAAATGGTCTTTTTTAGGCGGGTGTTGTTTTATTCTTTTTTGTTGGGTGTTGTTTTTTATCCATTGTGAATATGGGATTGGTTTAAAAGTTGATGTTCCAAGTAGATCAACTTCATAGTGATTATTTTGACAATCTAAATAAAGTGGGAAATGTTGTAAATTATTTATTTGTGATTGTTCAACGTCAGTTTTTACTGCATATTTGCATTCCAATCGGGGTGATGTTTCATTTTCTGCAAGGTAGAATTTTATGTTTTTGGGTATTTCAACTGTGGTTTTTCGTGTAAGTAATTCAGGTGGCGTATTTCGACTCAAAGTGTCTGGTAATGCAAGATTTTTTCCTGCGGTCCAAACTATATGTAAGTTTGGGAATTTCATTAAAATGAGTTGAAATCTATAAACTCGGTGGTTTGGATTAGACTTTTGTGTAAAAAGAAAGATGATTGGTTTATGGTCTGTGAATAGAACTGTGGGATGTTTTGATCCAAGTATCAGAAATTCATATTCTGTTAGTGTATATATTATGGCTGTACATTCTCTCATTAGAGTTGAGAGTCGTAGCTCTGCTTGAGTGAATAATCGAGAATTTGCTGATATGAGGTTCATTTTATTTGTACTATTATGTGATTGTAATAATGCTGCGCCGATGCCAAAGTTCGAAGCATCGCACATTGCATAAAATGGTTGATTTGAATCTGGAATTGTGTTTGAAATTTGTTCAGTTAGAAGTTTTTTAATTTCTTCAAATTGTGCTTGATGTTCTGTATTCCATTCAAAATTATTTTGTTGTCTAAGTATGTTATAGAATGGTCGTAGATATAATTGCATTTTATAAACATATTTGCTTAAAAAGTTTAACATTCCAAGGAATTCTTGGATTTTCTTTTTATTTGTTGGTAGTTGGAGTTTTTGAATAGCGTCTATACGTGATTTCAATGGAGTGATTGTTTTTCTTTCTATATTATGCCCTAAGAATTTAACTTTTGTCAAAAAGAAGTGTGATTTATCGGGGGCGGCCTTCAGATTTTCGTTCTGAAGTATTTGGTGATATTGTTCTAAAACATTGAACATTTCCTCTTTTGTCTGTGATTGCATAAAAACATCGTCTAAATAGGTGATTGCATTTTTCTTGAGTATTAGTGGTCAAAAAATTTTGCTCATAAAAGCTGAAAATGCTGCTGGTCCTATGGATATTCCATAGAATAAGCGGTTGAATTCGTATTGTTGATTTCCAATAACAAATTGTGTTAAGCGTCGTGATTGTTCATCTAATGGCATTTGATTATATGCACTATTCATATCGGCGGTGGTAAAGTATTTTCCGTTTATTTTTGTTAAAATAACTTGTATTGGTTCAATGGGCCAATTACACTTTGATTCATCTATGAGTGAGTTGAGGTATCTAGCATCGAGAACAATTTTTAATGATTCTCCTTTGGCTAGAATGATAACAGGGTTGATGAATGTGTTGCCTTTTGGTTGTTCCTCTTTGTTTACTGGTGATATAATGTTGTATTGTTCTAAAATGTCGAGTAATCTGTTCACTTTATCGTGTAAGTGAATTGGTACTTTACTTGCTCTTTGTTTTTTGAAAACTGCGTCTGGTTTCAATGGGAGATGTAGTGATGAGCTGATTTTGCCAACATCAAATTTGGATGTTGCATAGACTGATGAATATTTAATTAGCTGTTTTGCTAGTTTTTCAAATTCGTCTTGTGTTATTTGTGAATGTTGGAAATTCAACATTGTTAAAAATTTCTGTTGATTCTCTGTGTAGTTACTTATGTTGAATGTAGGTTTGAAATATGGGGTTTTTGTGAAATAATCCGTATTTCTGTTTTCGTTACTTATTATATTATTTATAGATAATTCTTCATTAAGGATTGTGGATTGGCAAATATCTAGTAATTGGAGTATATTATTTACACGATATGCTTTTTCGTGTATTGGTGATATTGTAGCGTTGGTTTCGCAGTAGCCTAAAAGTCCTAAAGGTAATGTTACTTGGTAAGGTGTATTGTTGTATACATGTAAGGAAATAATATCTGAATTCGAGTTTTTCAAATATTTTATTGATGAGATTGTGATTTTGAAAAACTTATGAATAGGTTTGAATTCAAAATCTGACATATAAAGTTTTTGTTTGTTTTGTTTTTTATCATATTGGTGAACTTGTTTGATTGAAAAATTATAGATGTTTCCTGATAGTGGTTTCAAGTGTTTTCTTTGTTGGTTATATATTGGGTAAAATTTTGAAAAAAATGGTGGTTGTTTATTTAATCTTTGAAAAAATGTTAGGGATGTGTCTTTTGATTGTTGGTATATATTTAGAGATAATTGGTATTCCAATGATTTTGTGTTTAATATCAGTGATATGGAATATTTGTTTAAATGGTTTGGTTAAAATTTTGTTTTGCTCCATTGTTCTTGTGGGGAGAAGAAATAATTGAATTTTTCCGTAGTTTATTAATGTTGATCCTTGTGCTGTTGCTAGTTTGCTGGAGGTTTCAAGAGGTGTTAGCTTTGGGTGTAAGGTTTTTATTTCATTCCATGTGGGAATGTTTATTATATTTGATTCTGCTCCTGAATCAATTAAAAAATCAATTTCAAGATCTGGTGGTTGAAATTCTTTGCTTCTTGGACTTTCCAAAAGAAATGGTATTGTCCAAATTTTTTCTTTGGGTTGTTCTTTTTGTATGTTTTGATAGATGTGATTTGTATTCAAGCATTTTGTTTTTTTGTTCTCATTGGGTTGGTTTGTAGTGTTAATTTCATTAGTTTTTTGTGTCGTCGGTGTGGAATGGACGGGTTTAATATAATAATTGTGAAGGAGTTCTGATTGATTCTCATATATGTGTGATGAAAAAGGTTCTTCATATATAACAGGTTCATAGTCATTTTCGACTTTTATCATGTTGATGGAGAGAGTGTTTTCTACATCGCTTTCTGAATCTGATGATCCACAGTTTATTTGATTGAGTTGTAACGTATCAGTTACTGTGTCATCAATACCTGGAGGGTCTGATGTTGTTTCTGGATTAGATTGTACTTGATTAATATGTCTTTGATGTTTAGGTGTACTACTTCTGTGGCGATTATTGGAATTATTATAGTTATTATTATTCCGGTGTGGTGATTGGGAATAATTTCTATAACGATTATTATAACTTGAGTGTCGATTTTGTGAATTATTTCGCGATCTGGTTTGGTAATTATTGTTTGGTCTGTTATAGTTCGATCTATTATATGAGTTATTCCTTGATTGATTGTTCGGGTAATTCTGGTTTCGGTTGTTTGAATAACTTCTATTCCGATTATTGGAGTAGTTTCTATTCCTATTGTATGATGAATTTCGTGATTGATTGTTTGGATAATAATTATTTCTTGATTGGGAATTAGATCTAGAAACAAATCGTTGTGTATTTGAATGTGATCTGGAGTAGTTATTTCGACTATTTGGTCTATTGTAGTGAATTTGTGATGAATTGTGCGTGTTTCTTCGTTCTGGTGATCTTCCTCTATAACTTGAGTTATATGGTGATTGATTTCTTGTATAATTTGTATTGTTCGGGAGTGGTTTTCCTGAACTGTTGTTGCTGTAGACTGTTTTGTTCGGTAGATTTTGATCTTTTTTCATGTATTGATAGAATGATTTATTTGGTTCTTTATATTTTTGAGGTTTATTTTGATTGTCTTGCTGTTTTTGTCTACATTCAGAAATACTATGTCCGTATCGTCGGCAATAATTACACCATTTTTTGAAAGATGGTTTGCCTTTAAAGTTTGGGTGTTTTTCGTAAATATTGAGTATTTCAGTGATTTTTTCAACGAGATCTGTATCTGATTCCTGTATATTGTTTATATTTGTGGAAGCTGTTTCAATTCTGTTAACGTATTGTAATTTCAGATTTTCCGTTTCTTCGAGTTTCATTGTGATTTCTGCTTGTTCTAGTTTGTCTACTAGTTTTCGAAAATCTAAATCGGGTTCTCGAATTGACGAAGGATGGGATGCTCTCTTTTTTATTGCTATTTTCCTTAATTGTGGTGTTAAGGTCATCATTAAGATTTCTGTCATCTTTGTGTTTTTATAGTCATGTGTATTTAATGAATATGCTTTTCGAACTAGTGTTTCGATTCGTACTGCTAATTGCTTGATGGTTTCGTTTGGTAATCTGCGAATTTTTTTACATAAAACTCTTTGTTGTTGTTTGTTTCTTTCGGAGTCAAACATTTTTGAAAATTCTTGTGTAAATCTTTTCCAATTTGATTTTATTTCTATAGGCAATACTGAAAACCATTTTTGGGCTGCGCCATCTAGAGTTGTTTGTATTAACGCTGTGCGTCGATGTATCCAGTTTTGATGTAGTGGCGTATTAATTGGTTCAGGTCCTATATTTAAAATCAAATTTGCTGTGACTGCATTTAAATAGTCTTCTACAGAATATTCAGGGTCTGTTCCTGTGAATACCATTAAAGGTTTATTTGATGTTATTGATGATCCACCCATAAGGTATGGATTCATCGTCATTTGTAATGATTCTGCTGCATTTGGCATTTGAGAAAAATTTGAAAGTTGATTTCTTGTTATTTCGTGTTGTTGAAGATAATATGGGAGTGGTATTTCATTTTGAATTTGTGCTGGTTGGTACGAGTTTGCAATCATTGGGTTTTGTTGCTGAATTGGTTGAAAAGATTGTGTATTAATTGGGTTTTGTTGTTGAATTGGTTGTTGATTTTGTGTATCTATTGGTTGTGGAGAAAAAATTCTATGATATGTATGTGGTTTCTGTATTCCTTGTCCACGATATTCTTGATTATAGGGTGTAAATATATCTGGTTGTAAGAAATCATCATCTGAGGATAAGTAATCCATTTGATAAGATGTTTGTTTTTTATTTTTATTTTGTTGAAAAAATGGATAGTTTTCACTACGATCCTGTGGAGAATGTACATTTGTTTGGAAATTTACTGAACTAGGTGGTGCCATTGGGTTATCCCAGTTTCGAGATCTTGTATAATTACTAAAATTTTTTCGTGGTTGATAATTTGTTTTTGATGGATGTGTGTAATTATAATTATGGTCTGCAAAGTTGTTTCTGGTGAACGTTTTGCGTGTTTTTGGCGGTATTGTCATGGGTCTGTATGTTTGGTAATCCATGTGTGAATATTTTGGGGCAACCGAAGGTTTAACGGTTGATTGTAATGTTACCTGTGTTTGTGAAGGATTTGTATTTCTTGGTGTTGTTAAGTTTGGACGTATTGGTGAAATACTTTGTTGTGTAGTTGTTGTGTGTACGATTTCTTCATTTATGAAGTGTGATGGTGTCTGGATATCTTGTTGAGTAAGATTCCTAGTTCCATTGAGGTTTTCATTGTGTATGACTGTAGAGTTTAAACTATTATTTTGCATATCGGGTAAAAATGTATTATAGTTTAATGGTGTTGCATCAATGGTTAATGGTATTACTCGTACATAATCTCTTACATAAGATATCGTACTTATTGCTTGACTTGAGATTGATTGTGGGAACTTTATGGATGCGGGATGAGACCATTCGGGGTCCCAAACATAGTCTGATTGTTCTGTGATGGCAGTATCATCGTTTGAGTTTTGGGGTCTAAAATTTTTTCTTGCTTGTGAAATTAAATCAATATTATGTGTGAAATAATCTATTATGAACCATGCCAAGATTTTTTGTAAGTCATGTTTTGTATGTTGTGAAACTTCATCTTTCGTGAAATTTTCTTTAATTATATTTAGAAAACTAGAGAGTAGTGTGATTTCATGTCGTACTCTTATATGTTTAGATGTTTCTGTCGGTGAGACATTTGGTATCTGGATTTCGTTTTCTAATATTGAGATATAACTATATATTATCGCAAAAACTTCATTGGTGAATATGGAGTTTGCTCTTTGTGAGTTATGATATTGGATGCTTTTTATATATTCTGAGAATACCTTTGAGAATTCTAAATCAAGGTCGTCTGTTTGAATTATATATTTACTGTGGTTCTGGTTTGGTGAGCTGAATTCTATGGAGTAGATTCCGTATTGTTGTGTTAGGTTACATATATCTTTTAGATAGTGATCGATAATTTGTCTTTTGATTTTTACATCTGGGAACTCTGTTTTACATGGACCGATTCCGGGTTCAAACAAATTTAAGAGTAAATTTTTGCAGAATATATGCTGTCCTCTATCAGTGGTTGCATCTACGATAAAGGGGAAAATATCATCATCATCTGGACTTTCTTCACCTGGGGTGTGCGTTGAGCTCATTTTTTCGTTCGATGACTGTTAATATGTAATTATCAATGTGTCTAATTGGTTGATTCCAATTGTATAAATGTACTGGTTTGTGTTTATACTGCTTTTTTATTCTTCTTTTTCCTCTTTTTGATGAATTTGAAGTTGTTTCTGAGTCAGAGAAATATAATTGATTGTGAATTGGGCAATTTTTATCTTTTGATTCTTTTAGTTTATAAAGTTCGTCTAAACTGTTGGTTTCTGATTCTGAAAATGCGTTTCAATTTTTTGAAAATCTTTTTCGTGTTATTTGTCTTTGTTTAGTTATTATTTTTCTCTTTAATGTTTGTCGTTTTGTTCTAATGTATCCAACTGTTTGTGTATGAGGTGTGATTACAAGGTCGTATTTTTTGTTATCTATTTCACAATTGTGTAAAACGATTGTTTGTTTATTTCCTAGGTTTTTAAATGACATAAGGTTTAGGATGACGGATGCAAAAGGTTGTTAAATGATTTCTATTTGCTTAAACTGTTAGTCCTTACGATTTTTTTGTTAGCCTAACCTGGGTCTATTTGTTCAGGGTTGGGGAGAAAAGTATATCGATTCCGAAGAATGATTTTATACTTTCTCGTGGATAGTATAAGCTAAGGTGTTAACTTACTTAATCTTACTTAAGGGTAGTACTTGTGTTCAGGGTTGGATGATAGTAAATCGATCCACAAGGTTCAGGTATAATTAGAACGCGAGTAGTTCGTTAGATACTATTTTAAACTTACTAAGTTTAAGATTTATCCTGGGTCTGGTAAGAGGGGGGATCAAGTGAAGGATGAATAACCGAAGTTCTTCACTGTTTATCCTAATTTGAATGATTAGTTTTGTTCAAAAATTTCTATTAGTCCTGGGTTTTTAGAAAGGGTTGGATAGTGAATCGACGTTTGAGGTCGTTAGACACTCGTTAAGTGGGTGGGGGAGAACAAAGTTGTTCTTTTTGATCCAAGGAGAGGCCTTGATGATCAAGTTTTAAATTTAATTAAATAGAAAATGATTTAAGATCCAAGGATAAGCCTTGATGATCTGATTTTAAAATTAAGTGAATTTAAGTTTAAAATGTTTTAAATTTGTGTAAAGAATAGATTTAGTATTTTTATGATATTAGTGAGCTTATGATTGCTGTTATGTTTAGGCGATGAAGCTGGAACAACAGGATGATTTATAATTACTAACCATTTATTGTCATGCTACTAATTTTTATTTTGATTTTTCAATAAATATTTTTCAAACATGTTTTGTATATTACTGCAGAATTTAGGAAAACGATCTGAGATCTTTTTATCAATCGTTATTGTATATTAATAATTTTGTTTAGCGCCTGAAATGATTTTGAAGATTGACTTCAAAATTTTATGTTTGCAAATGAAAATCTAAATTCATTGCTAGTAGTATTTTAAATACAAAAGTTTGTTCTGGCTTTTGCCGAACTATCATATAACTATATGGTAAGTTTCTGCTTTGTCGTATGTCGTCTCTGGTTCGAGGTCTTCTTCCAATTCCGGGTAGTTCTGTTATCGTTCGGAATATTGGCTCTGATCTATTGAGTCGTAGAGACATTTCGATTAAATTATTGTCGTATAACGTTTTGTAAATGTTTTGTCTTAATTCTAATCTATTATTGGTTAATGCTAAGCTATTAAGGTCTTGTTCGAGACTTATGGTCGCACCAGATGAGTTATGACCGATGGGTATAACTCATAGAGTAATTTCGGATAGGGTACACCGTCTGCTCGTCACGCTATCTTATTTTCGGCCGGATAGATTCGTGCAACTTCTTAGTCTAATACCGATCCTAATCTTACTCTTATACTATCTAGTCTCAGGTTGTTTAACTAGTCTCTGCTAGGCTCAATAGATCTAGGGTATACTGGTTTATTGCGGCTGCTGAAGTACTCGGGAGAGTTCAACTAATTTCTAAGTTAAATTCAAATCTCTCTGGTGCTGAAATTACAAGTAATTTCAGCACTTACAAATAAGTGGATTGTTAGTTAGATGGATCATGATTGGTTAATATTAAATACTTTACATTGGTAAAATATCTAATTTATCCAATCATAAAATGTAGTTTAGATCAGGTTCCAAAAAGGTCGACTTCTTGATTTTAAGTTCCTTTTTTATTTTAAATTTTTGACTTCTCAAAAAAATTCCTTGTCAAATTCGAAATGAAGAAAATATTCAAAAAACCTCTTTTTGAAAACTAGACCCTAAATTTTTAAAAGACAGAAATTTAACGCCTTCGCAAAATTCAAACCTTTTGAACATTAGACCGTTTTTTTGATTTTTAACTGCAAAGTCTCATATTTTAAACTTCAAATATATCATTAAGTGGTCTTTTAAATTTTTTGAGACGCTTTGGACGAAATTTTTAGTTTTCAGAAAAACTTACATTTTTTCCTCAAATTCTACCCTGCCATTTTTCCAAAAAGTGGTCACAATGGAAAGACCGCCCACTATTTTTTCTGTCTGCGTAATCCCTTGGTCTTTTCTGGTCTTTCTACCTGCGTAACCCTACATCATTTATTACAACCTTCAAAAAAAAAGGTTGGGCTTAACTCTTACTTAAATTTTTGAATTTTGCCTCCTTCAAATCTGAGATTTTGCAGACGCTTTAAAAATTTGGCAAATTTGACACACTTTTATTTTTTTTGTTTTTGTTGCAGTTTTTTTAGTTATCTCAAACACTAGTCAAAAACGTCGGTTTTCAAAAAAACGAAGAGTGCCCACTCCGATGTCTGCTGTCTTCAAAATCAACTAGTTTCTTTTTACCCGTCGTAATATTCTACAGCGATCGAAAAGTTGTGATAAATATTTTTACTTAAACTTTTTTTTCATGTTTTCAGAAACTAACATCCCAATTCTGAAATAATGGGCTCAGCGGAAAAGATGGTTGTGGTTTGAGCCAACTTGGAAATTCTAAAGTTTTTGAGAAGCTTCATGAAATGTTTTCACGGCTAGCAGACATTTTATTATTCCTCAAACACTGCTCAGCCGACTTTCAAAAAGTGGTGCCGATGGAAAAATCGGTCACTCTCTGTCTGCCTGCAATTTCAATTGGTCTCTTAGTACCATACATCACTTTCTACAGCCTTTAAATTTTGCCTGAGCGAAATTTTGGACCCATTTTAGCGGTTTTTTTCAATTTCTCTAACACTACCCTCCCAAATGTGAAATTTTGGTTTCAACTGGAAACTGGAAACATGGGTTGTGATTTGAGAAGCCTTGGAAAACCTAAGTTTTTCAAAAACTTCGGACAATTTTTTTTGTTTTCTTCAGATTTTTTAACTTTTCTCAAACGCTACTCTACCAATGGGAAGACCGCCCTTTTTCTCGTCTACCTGAGTTTTTTTTCCTAGTCTCATTCTACTCTACATTTTTAGCTGTAGTCTTCTCAATTTACTGCGGAGTGAAAATTTAGAACCATAGTTTTGGATGCTTCTAAATTTTCTAAACAACAACCTTCCCAACGTTGAGATGATGTTGGGTTCAGTGAAAAGAAGTTCACCTGCATTGAAAAGCAAAACTAAAGTCACAAAAAAGTGATCGACTTCTGATTGAATCAGATTTATCAGCAAAAAAATATATTTACACTACTGGACAAAATTAAGCTCAAATTCAAGAGTTTTTTTACACTACTGGACAGAATTAAGCGCAAATTCAAGCCTGTTTTCAATATCCATTTTGGATAATATTTCCTCTGAAATTCAGTAAAATTTTTACATAGACTTTAAGCAAAAGATCAGAGCTACCCGCTATGAAACTATCAAAATTTAGTTTCGAAGACTTAGCAATGTAATCTAGGTCTGAAAACACCAGTGGTTTTACGAGGTTGAGTAAGAAAACCAAATATGTTTGTCGTGGCCTTATTAGTCTGTATGTAAATTTTCATAACAATCGGACAATGTGGTCAACAAATTTACATGTAAAAGTTTGCAGGTGGGGGAGAGGAAAAAGAGCCTCCAAATTTACTAAAGTTTGCACACTGATTGTTTTTGTTTCTCGCAGAGAATGTTTCACATCGCATGAGAAGTTCTTTTACTCCGCTTTTTTAACAAAGAATTCACTATGACACAAAAATAAGTGCAGATAAGGAAAACTTGCATTTTCAGACCCGGATTACATTGGTATGTTTTCGAAAACAATTATTGAAAGTTTTGTAGAGGGTAGCTCTGATCATTTGCTCTTAGTCTATGTAAAAGTGTTACTGAATTTCGAAGGAAATGTTGTGCAAACTGGATTTTGAAAACAGGCAGTTTAGGGAGTAAAATCTTGAACTTGCGCTTACTTTTGTCAATTAGTGTATTAGCCCAGTTTTACTTGAATCAAAAGAGTATAATAAGTTTGCAATGAAATTTTACTCTTCGACTCATTAGCCGAGAAAATCTTTAAAAAAATTCATTTAGTTTTGAATCGTATGTCGTGCTTAGCTCCGACTTGTTTTTGTTTTTATATCTAAAAATTTTCAAAAAACATCAAAAATCCAAAAATTGTTGTTTTTTTTCCATTTATTTTGTTCCGAATTCTTTTTTTCAAAAGTTTTGATTTACGTTTTTTGAAATTTCGACGTATCAATTTTGTTTTTTCATATCAAGCTGCAACAATAATGATTGCTGGTAGAGCCCAATCATACCCGCAATTGATTGTAGACTTTTCGCATATTTTAATCAAAATCTTGATTTGCTTTTTTTTTAAACATTGCAGAAGGATTTTCTGCAAATTCCTTAAATGCTTTGATGTGGGTGAAAAATTTTTGAAATTATGTTATAAATTGTTCCAGAAAATCAAAGAGCTGTAAGGCCATCAGTTTGTTTATTGAAAACCCAAAATGAAGTTACTTCAAAACAACCAATTCAGTATTTTTTCAAATTACTTCTATACATTAACCTTTTTCCAATTGTTCGGTGACTATGTTACCAATTTTTCAATCGAGACAACGAGTTCATTACGAAGCCAAACTGTGCACTGGATAGGCGCACAATTTTGTGTCTGTGTGTTCCTGGATTCCATAGACAAGTCTTTAAACCTGTTGAAATTTTGTCGGAACGATCAAAGAAAATGAAAGAACAAAAGAAGAACAAATCCGCTTACAATGCAGAAAATGCACAGTTTGGCCTCGCATTGTTGTGCGAAGAAGAATTCTCTAATGTTCCTCGTATATTAGTTTTCTAGAAACAATTTATGACCTCTGGAAAAGTCAATATTTGGAAAACTACCAAACCAAATCTGAGCCAAAGGCGTACTTAAAATAGGCGTTTATCTGTCCCACAGAAGCGGCAATTCCTTAATTTTTCTTAAATTATTTTAAGAAAGGTTAAGTCCTCACAAAAATGGTGTTTTTGCAATTTATGCAAACTTTTGCTCTTCTCGAACCTGCCAAATCCGAGAAATAGAATTCAATAAAAAACAGTTCAAGTGATTCTTCCTGGTATAAACGCTTCTGCGGTCACGAGTTCAATCGAAAAAAAAGTTGTTGGAGTCTTGCCTGCAGAAACAGCTACGACTTAACTGTTCAGAAATTGTTAGAGATAACCGGTTAGCAACTAAGGAAAAATCTAAATTTGAGATATTGAGTTTAAGTCCGGGGTGGCTCACTCATATAGTAATTTCAGATACGGTGCACCGTTCGTTCGTCACGCTATCTTATTTTCCGCCCGATAGATTCGTGCAACTTCTTAGTCTTATACTGATCTTAATCTTACTCTTATGTCTTCTAGTCTCATTAGATCTTGTGTATACTTGTATTTGCGAGATTAGATATCCGGAACGGTTCTGTAGAACAGCAACTCCTTGCTAAGTTAAATCAATTCTGTTCTGTCCGAAACTATAAACAGTTTCAGCCTTACAAATTTTTGTAAGTGAGTTATGGATCATGATTGAATAGTAAGAAGTATTCTATAGAGATAGTTTTATCAATGAAAATAATTAGTTATAAATACTAGCTTTGAACTGGTTCCACCCATAGGTGGCTTAGAACGTTTTTAAGTTTAAAGTTTGTTGTTGTGAAGGAAGAATGGAGAAGTTTCTTGATTCTTGGAGAAGATTTTTGTGAAGCAGTGGTTGCGTGAAGAGGAGAAAGAGACAGTTGCTCGTGTCGAGGATTAGTTGTCTTCGTAGAGAAAGAAGGGGTTCAGTTGCTCGTTCTTCAGAAGTGGGTCTCGTTTATCCAGATCGTGTTGAGTGACCATGTTGAGTGATCGTGTCAATAAATCAAATTTATACAATGATGTGCTGATTTCATTAAGTTTGATCAAGACTAGGTGCATTCTCAACTATTCATCGAGTAGTTAGATAGAGTTTGACTCCTCTGTGTGAAGCTGCAAAAAACTAGGATTCGTATGTGAGTTCAACATTGATTTGGCGATTGTTCTTCAATGAGTACCTCAGCTGCGACGTTGGTTCCATACTTTAAATCCTGTGAGGGTTGTGCTTACGGCATCAAACCGATAGATTTGCCATTCCAGAGTCGGAATGTCATCGAGTTTTCATCTCCCTTTATTGCTCGTTTATTTTTCTCTAAGTTATCTTTTTACATTGCATATTTATATCTGCATCTTGTTAGTGAAATCAGTTCTACTTATGATTTTTTATTAGTTGTTGTCGCAATGCATTTTATTAGTTCGGTTATTATAAAGAGTCGCTCACCCTAGAGCTACTCTTAGTAAAAATTGTTGGTCAGGATCTTAGCACATGGTGAGCACATGTAATTTGAGCGACGTCGTTCTGATGGGTGAGACCAGAAGAGTGTGTATTTTTCCTGTCTCTTTGATCTGAGTCTTTTTTTATGTTCAAACTTTTTTTTTCTTTTTTTCTGGTGTTTTTCTCTTTTTTTTCTATGGCTGTGCCTTTTTTTGTCAAAAACCGGTTGTTATTTTTTGTGTGATTCTTCTGATATGTTGGTGTTTCATATGGTTTTGATAAAATTTGAAAGCGGGTTTCAAAAGATTAATTTATCCCGTTTTAATCTGGATTTAATCTGGTTTGGGTACCAAGAGGTTTTCTCATACATGCGGTTGGTTTTGTGGCACTAGTAAGTTGCGTTGGTTAGCTTGAGCTTATTTATAGCTTTTTCCAATCGGGTTCAGGGAAAATTTTGAAAACGCGTGAAAGCAAGTTGAAATCAGTTAGTTTGTGAAACGAGAAACTCATTTAAAAAACAATTCTATGTGGGCGAGTTGATCAATTTTGTTGGAAAGAGTACGTGAAATGCTGGCGAGTGACCTTGGAAAAAGTGAAATTTTATTTAAAAAAAACACTCATAAAAAGGTTTTTTTAACATTAGCTTACTTCTGCATAATTTGCATTTGTTACTAATTTTTTGCTTGCGTATCATTCTTACTTCATTGATATAGTATATGGTACATAATTTGATTAAAATTTTAAACTCCAAAGAGAATTTGATTTTTGTTTCTTTCATTGTATTTTATAAAATAACAGGAATGACATGATTTCATGTGAACAGTGAATATCTCTTTCTTGTGGCGTTAGGAAATTGAAATGCTTTGATCAAATTTGTTGAAGAATGGTTCGTTAGTGTTTGTTAGTGTGTGGTCTATGATATGGTCGAATTTTTGATTAATGTTATCGAGATGAAAAATGTAATCTGATTTGATGAAAAAGTTTTGTTTAATTGTGCGTTGATGTTAGTGTCAGTATCATATGGCAAATCTTCAATATATCTTACAACAGTATGATCATAATGGTTAAAAGGATATCTGTTAGCTTTTTGTGCAATGAATCAATTTAGTGTTTGGTTTAGTCCTATATTTGTAAATTGATTAAGGTGAAAAGCGTTAGTTATTTGATGAATGAGAGAGTCAGAAAGCTCGTTATTGTCGGTTTTTTTTTTAGAGGATTATTGAAGTTATAGTAGGAAATCCATGAAATTTTGGGAAGTAGGGAACCTTCATCTACATATTGTGCTCGTTGGGCCGCGTTTTCTGCGTTGTAGTAGGTATATTGGGGAAAAGGGAAGGTTATGTATTAAAAATTTAGGTGTATAAGTATAATGTGGGTGGTGGGAAAAAAATCGGGATGATTGTGGGCGGCTAATGAGGATTTGTGGGTTAGTTTTAGGGTGTTTTCGTTTCATGAAAATTCTGTGTGCGCGCGTGGGCGCAATGTGGACAGAGGGGATAGAGGAGTCGGTGGTTGAAGCTGAGTGGGTTAAATGTTGAATTGGTAACTAATTATTTGTGTTATGAATCTGTTGCTGGTGAGTAATAATTTCATCTATATGATGCTCTAGTTGATCGTTTGTGATTGGGCTAGGGCATCGGGTACATTACTTGCGAGATGGGAAAGGATAAGGGTAGCGTTAGTGCGCGGACAGTATGGAGAAAAAGAATGTTCAACAGGGGTAGGTGGAGTTATGGGTTGAAAAGGTGCTTGGGAGAATTTCATGGGATTGGGTTCAGAGTCGAAAAACGTATCCAGAGTTTCAACTTCGGAGTTATTGATGTTTGATATGGTTTTAAACTTTGATTTAAGTCATCTGATTTCATGCGTGGGTAAGAGGGAAGAGGTGATGTCTGAAATTGTAATTAGGGAATCGTGGCGTTTGGAGATTGGATGGAAAGGAAAGAGAACGTTTGAGGGATCCAAATTGGCGGCTCATCATGCGCTAAAAAGATGATTGTTTTGAGAACGAATATTTCAGGTGTTAAAATGGATTGTTTGAGTCCTATAAGAGATATTGGGCTTCGTTGTAAGGTACTAGTATGTAGTATCCGTTCGGTGGTCGAAAGTGTATTTCTGTAACTTTGTGGGATTTATGAAAAAAGGTGGATGTTTTGTAAGCTGTGTAAATGAGACGGTGCTGTAGGTGTCGTGTTTTTATTGTCTTGTAGAGTGAAATATGTGTTTGGTTTTGCAAATTTTTGCGTCAAGAAGCATTTTATTACTGGACGTGGAAAATGTTTCAAAAAATCCTGCAAATAAAGTTCGTTCTACGCTAGCTTGTTTATTGACTCGTGTGTGTGTTGCGCATGTGTCGTGAATTCTTTTCAATAGTGAGAAGAGGTATCCTTTGAAAATAAACTTTGCGTAGAATATATTCAATCTCTCTAAGATATAAAAAGCCACTATAGAAATGCCAGGAGTTCGTTTTTTATTATAGAAGAAACTAAAAAATTTGATTGGTGAATTATCTTGTGGCTAAACTGTTTCTCCATTGAGGTATGTAAAATCTTTAATGTCTTTAAATATCTCCTGTAGTCTTGTCGGTAGAAGTCTGAAAAGCCTGCTGTTTCAGCGAGTTTTCGTAGGTTTTGATCGATTGATTGTCTCTGGATTGTATCCATTTTTTTGAAAAATTCTTGAACTGTTGTGTTCAAATGTGATGTTGCTTATCTGATTTGGAGTAAATGCCTAATGATTGTAGATCTAGATTTGGGTTGCGAGCGATTGCTCGTATGCTTTCAGGTGAGAATTTCTTCTAAGGTTGCTTTGAAAAAGATCTGGAGTTAGAAGATAACGTTTATCTTTGTTTGGGTTAAGCTGTACTTCATTGTGGCTTTTTTCAGATACATATGGGACAGCTGTATCCCAAAAATTTGTTCGGCGTGATAGAGTATCTACACAAATTAAGTTTAAAAATAAATCATACGTGTGCTATGTTAGCTTTTTTGTCGTCAAAAAATGAAGTGGTGAAACTTTTTTAGTGCAAGCGCAATACTTCAAGGTGTTTCCTTCGTAATTGATGAAATTAGAGCGGTTGCCTGATAAGAGATATCCTGCGCAAGGTAATTTTAGTACTGCTAACGCGGGAGATTGTAGAACTTGTCTTATCAGTGTTTCTTATCGGAAAATGAAAATGTTTGAAAAAAAATCTGCTTGTTGTATAATCTAATTTAATTTTATTCATTTGTGTTATTCAGCCAAAATAAATGTGATTCATTAGTAATTTCTTGTAGCGTGGTGTTTTTTTCTGGACGAAAATTTCCTCCAATATTCCCATTTTTAGAGAATGTTACCGTGATGTAAGATTTTTCGACTTCTCTGTTTCTAATTGGGTGGACCATGTTAAGAATGTGTTTTTTTGTTTTCTTGTCGAATCTTTTTTTGTATTTGACAAGAATTTCTGAATAAACTGGTTTGGGGTATTTGCATGCTACTTAAGTTTTAGGCTAAGTTTGGAAACGTGTTAATTTTTCTTCTATACCATGTATGTTATTATTTTGGTTTGCGTTTGATCTTGTTCGGTCAGTTTTGTTTTATCAAAGAGTATGGATTCTATAGTGTTTTTTTTTTTGAAATTTTGTCATTCTTGCGTGAATTTTAGCGACTTGAAAAATGGCTTATGTAATTTCAGGGAAGCAAACTATGGTTCCCTGCATTCGTGTAGTGGGATCGCGATGTCCTTGATCATTTTTACAACGTAGGCGAATGCCTTGCTATAATATAGTATTGTGTTTCAAATTTCGTGTTGATTTTTTTTTCTAGTTGAACTTTCCAACCGAAAAACATTATGCTGGGTAGCTTAAACTTCTTGTGTCTGCATGTTTGACGGATTGTTAATTCCTATATGGGGTGTCCAATTTTTATGATGTAAATCATATGTTAATTGTCCGTGTGCGCCATGATAATGGAATTTATCGTCTAGTTGGATATGACATCGGTGGTGTTCAAGTTGTGGTTGATGTGCAGAGTCTGGAAAATTCGAAAGTTTACTAGCTTTTGGTTTTCGTTTTCTTTTGTATCTATTGTCAAGCGTTTCAGTTCATTTTCAAATCTTATAGGGTCAAGATATAATAGTATTTCTATGTTACCTTGGTAAAAAGATTCATGATCGAGTCTATTTTTGTTACCATTTAAAACTTGTGATCAATGTACTTTCTTTTCAGAAACTTTACCTGTAAATTTATAACTCATTAGAGTTGTAGCTCGGTATTTGGAGTAAAGTGTAGTTACTACAGTTGTTCATTCGATATCTTGTGGCTCAGATTCACATTGTGTGATCTGGTTATTTGCGTGTTTATGATATATTTTTTGTTGGTGATCTTCAGAATCATAATGTGTAACAAGGAGATCTTGTGGTTCTATTCAGAAGGAAGGTTTTTTCTGATTTGTGGGTTCAAGGTGTACTAAAACAGAGAGGTATTTCGTTGAAAAAACTATGAAAAGATACATGTGAACAATAGTTCTGGAAAGGGATTATAAAAAGTTATATAACCTATGGTCTGTTTTGTATACCTATTGTTATTATATATACGTTCTTTTGGAGGGGTTAAAGATTCAGCGGTGATTTTTGGTGGTGTCAATACTAATGGATAATTTACCAATTTGTTTGGTGTTACTATTATTTCAAAATTGACAGTTAAGATTTGTTGTGAAAGTTTTTGGATATTATGATCTTGAATGTCCTTGTGAAAATGATGTCTGTATTGTAGTCTGTTTAGTGCCAAATTATAGAGGCAATAACTATCGAGCTTTTAGCCAAAAAGTGGAGGCGGTGCTACAAAGGAGTTCCAATCTAAGCGAAAAGGTTTACTTTTACCTGGTAGTTCACGTTAACTGTCGTCTAACTGACTTGGAAAGTTATGGGGAAATGTAGCTGAATGGGTTTGACCGGTGACTGAAGGTGTTCGTGGAAGGGATAATGTTTATGTGTAATTTTTACCCTCTAAGTCTGTGTTCCTTGAAAGTTCTTTAGCAGAACAATTGATCAAAACCGCTGATAGTACAAAAGCAATGGTTGCTTCCTTGATAACTGATCTGGAAAAGATGAAAAAATGTATGTTTTGCTAACACTTGAAAATTTCAGGATAATATTATACATCACTCTCAACCAAAAATTTACTTCAATATAGAAATTCAGAGTTGAAGCAGCAATATACAGTTATCACGTCGAGAAAATAAAATGAGGTTTTTTTTTCAAAAGGATTTATGCTATTAATTCTGCTTCGGATTAATGAACGTTCGTTGAAATTATACATTTCACTCTAAAACTCAATTTTCAAATAAAACTTTGTTCAAATTGGATTAACTTGGAAGATAGTAGATGATGCAGAAAATGAGAAATTTACATATCCAGATAGAAACTCAGATTAATTCATTGGGAGTTTGGAGATTTTTTATTAAAATTTAGCTTATATATTACATCTTGAGAAAAAATCCAACATAACAGTGTAATTGATATACTAGGTGTACTTTTAAGAAAAATCAGGTTTTTTGAAATTAAGTTGATGTGTAGAAAACCCAGCTCCATCATCTTTTGTAAGATGATACATGAAGCATAAATCAAAAATTTACTTTCAAGATCTACATTTCGTTCTTTTGGATAAAAAAATTTGATATAGAAAGATTTTTAGAGGAAATAATATGGAGCCTGCTGAAAAAATCTAAACAAACTAATACTTTAGCAGAGCCGGATGTATGATTGATTTCTTAATTTTATGAATTTTAACATGGAAAATTTCAATTAGACACACAGTAAAAATTTAGTTCTGCTTAGCTTCAATTTTTTTTCAATTAGAAAATTACGTTGAAATGTATTAATAAATTTCGCAAATTTATTCAATTGTTACCGTTTGTACCTTGATTTCCTTTCGTTAATCGATGTTTTTGAGAATAGACCTTTTAGATGTTATAAAGGTTGCAGAAATATGGAACTAAGTTTCCTTGCGTATTTCTAGTTCCGAAGGTTTTGCATATTAAAAAAAATAGAGCTGCTCTTAATTTATTCCAAGAAATCAACGTAAAAGTACACTTTTATATTCACAATTTATACATGTGCTTTTAAATGCTTATAATTGCACAGATTTCTTCGCACTGCGACATTTTTGAGAAAACTTTTGACAAAAATCAAGCACAAAAAGCGATTTACAAACTATTTTGCAAGGAAAGTGATAGTTAATGATCCCGAAAATTGGGTTTTTGCTGAAATAGTTTGCTGTAGCAATTAAACAAGGGAACCTAAAGGAGAACATATACAAATTACATGGTGATTATTAGTCGTTATCAGTTTTAATTTTATCTCTGCCAACAAATTGTTCGTTCAATTGATGCTATTTTCTCCTATATTCCTCAGTTCTGACTAAATTTTCTTGCAAATTGAGTTCAAGAGCGAAAGCATGCAATAAGCTTAAGACATAGAAAAATTCTACGGAAAATCCATGAAAATTATGTTGTAAAAGCAACAGAGAGATAATCATCAGTTTTGAAGAAAAGTTTGTTGAACATCATACAATCTAACATACTGTTAAGAGAAATATACCCCATTTTTAGCGTATTTTAGCAGGAAAATGTTCAAATTTTATTAATGATCTGAAAGTTATTATGATTAATAATTTTAAAAAATTCTCAGAAATTGTAATTTTTGTACAAGTTTGGGTTAGCCTTTGAGAAAAAACTGAGGAGAAGTTGGATCTTGGAGTTTGATCTAGAAATTTCAATGAATTTTGCTCCTATTGTTCGTTTGAAGTGAGATTCTTAATTAAATTTTCCTTGTATTGAACAAAAACCCAGTGAATTACACAAATGAAAGGTTAAAAATGGATAATTTTTGATAGAATTGATTAATTTTTACTTTCTCGAAAAATACGATTAATTACACAATTCTCCCGAGAAATCGGAAGTATCAATATTGATTCGGCTAATATGAACCTTATATGTTCAGAGCATTATATAAACCGCTTTTTAGCTAAAATTAGGCTAAATATTATCGTATTTGACTATTTTGAGAGAAATTGTGGAAAAATCCATATTTCCCTTCAAAGTTTTGTATCAGTGTCTCAACATGATGCCAATTGAAATATAATTTGAGCTTAATTTTAAACTAAAAACATATTTTTTCTTTATTCAGTTAGATCAAAATCAACAAAACACCAGCCAAACACTTGAAATTTCTGTAGTTCTCTATAAAAAATTTGCAATTTTTTCCAAAAACTTTGAAATTTTTGCATTTTTCAAAAACTTTGAAATTTTTGCATTTTTTCCAAAAACTTGATTTTTTTCTCGAAGTTTCACTACTTTTCAGCAATTTTTCAGGTGGAATGAAAACTGTTTTAAAAAGTAAGATCATCTAAAAAAACAGTTTTTAAGTCAAATTATATCAAATCTTATCGTATTTTAAAGTTTTTGAAAAAATTTTCAATTTTTTTGATAAAAAATCCAAATTTTTGCCCATCTTACCTTGATCCAAAAAAAATCTACACGAAAAACTCACCATAACGCGTGCTGATATTTTTGCGAAAAAACTAGACATTTCCATTCAAAATCCAAAAAATACCGTTTTTCTTACCATTTTCTTACCATCACACTGAAACCTTACCTTTCACTATCTTAATAAATTGGCAAAACTATTCCCTATCTCAATAAGTTCCTAATTCCCTACACTGAATCCTTATACATAAGGAAACCTTTACACTATCTTAAAGCATGGTAAGATCGGGCGCCAAGAAATTTTCTGAAACTTACCATCTCAAATCTTACCATCTTAATTAGGAAACTTTTCCCTATCTTAATACATAGGAAATCTATTCTCTATCTTAAAACATAGGTTGCTGACCGGATACCCTATAACCTATGTTAGTACATGAAGGTCAGCAACCCCCCGACCCCTCCCACCCTTCGGAGTTGTGGTGGTGCCTTCAATAATGTGTCCCAGGAATATTACACGAGTGAGGAAAAAATTTGATTTATCTGGGGCTGCTTTTATGTTTTTTCGACAAGAATTTGTAGTGGTATTTGTCTAAAACTTTGAACATTTCTTGTTTTGTTTGTGGCGTTGGGTTTAAGTGGAAGGTGTAGTGATGAATGTGTTTTTCCAACATCAAATCTTGATGTAGCATAATTCATGGGATATTTTACTGCTGATTGTTCAAATTCTTGCTGTTTTTTTTGAGAATGTTGAAAATTGAATAGTTTCAGGAATTGTTGTTGTTCATCAGTACATTTTGAGATTCGGAACTTTTATTTGAAAAAAGTTTTTTTGTGAAAAAATTCGTGCTGCTTTTTGAATCAGATGTAGTTTTTGTAACAGACAATTCTTTATTAAGGGTTGGTTGAAAAATATCTAATAATTTTAGGATACTAATTACTATGTATACTATTTCTTGTGTAGGGTAAAAGGTTGCATTTGTTTAGCGATGTTTTACAAATCCTAAAAAAAGTGTAATTTCATATCGTGATTTGTTAAATGCATGTAATGCGATGGTATTTGTGTTTGTGTTTTTATTGTATTTGATAGATGAAATCGCAACTCTAAAAAATTATGGATTGATTTGAATTCAAGGTCAGTCATATACAGTTCCTGTGTTGTTTAACCGTTGATACATTTTGGTAAACTTGGGTGATAGAAAAGTCATATGCATGTCCTGTTAGTGGTTTTAAACGTTTTCTTTGTTATGATATATGGGATCAAATTTCAGAAAAAATGGAGGTTGTTTATTCAAATTTTGAACAAAATTGGGAATGTAATATTGAGTTTTGTATATTTGTCTTTTGTTTTTAAATTTTTGTTTAGGATGGTTCATTTAGTAATGAAAAGGATTCCAACTATGTTGCCTTTAAAATCTGTTATGATAAATTTTTGTTTGAAAGGCTTTAGTAGAATTTTATTTGGGTCCAATGTTTGTGTTGGTATGAGGAATTATTGAAATTTTCAATAATTTGTAAAAACTTTGCATTATGCAACGGCCAGTTTTCTGGAGGTTTTGGGAGGGTTGCTAATTTTGGGTATTTATATAGTTTGGCGATTGTATATTACGATTAGGTGTTGTAGCATTTGTATTTGTTGTTGAGAGTTTATGTACGGTTCGAAAAAATCTGGTTGAAAAATATCATCTGGTTGATCTGTAATACTGCAGTGATATTTTTTTTGTTTAAGATTACTCATTTATTGGTTTTTTTGAAAGTAATCTTCATCTTCAGAGTTTTTCGGTTCGCTTAATAAGAATTGCCGGTTAGTTGGGTTCTTATCTTGTTAAAAAACGGGTATATTTCAGGTTTGTTGGTCTGAAATTTTTTTTATCGTTAAGACTTTCAGATTGAATGATTGGTTTTGGTGCCTGTTGAGTATAATTGTGTTTTCGTGATTGAATTTTTGTCGTATAAAGTGATCTTGCTTTTAGATTATTACTGTAAGCGAAAAAATTCTAATCGTGGTTTGCAAAGTTATTTCTAATCGACTGTCTTTGCTTGTTAGGTGGTCGTTTTTTTTAATTATTGGTCTATTTCTTGGATATTACATATCTAAATTTTTAAAAACGACTGATTTTTTTGTTGTTGATTGTAAGGTCGTTGGTAGGAAAAGACTATATATCTTATTATGTGGTGTTGTAAGTGTTGGACGAATAGGGGAAGAAAGTTGTTGTGTTGTTATAGGCAGTGTTTCATCTATTACTTCGTTTATACAGTGTGATGGAGTTTGGATATCTTTGTGCTTCAAAATTCTAGTACCGTTGAATTTTCCGGTGTTTTGATAGATGTTGAAATTAAACTATTGTTATTTGCCCTATCATTAAATACTTTCGTTATAATTTAAGAGTGTGGTGTCAGTTGTGAGTGGAGTTCTCTTAAATAATCTCCGTGTACGGAAATAGTTGCAATTGCTGCAATTTAAATATCAATTGGGATAATAAAAAACAGTACATGAGACCATTCGTCTGCCAATATTGTTTTGTCATTTTTTATGGTCTGAAATTTTTCTTGCTTGTGAATTTAGGTCTAAACTGTGTTGAAAATAGTTTATAATGAACCACGCTAGAATTGTTGTTTGATTGATTTTAAATAGTGTTTGATCGATTTTAAATATTTTACAATCTGTGATTGTTTTTTTTTTTCACGATTGGAGTCTAGGAATTGTGAAAACAATAACTTATTTCGCTTCTTACTATTGCGTGTGGAGATGTTTGCGTTGGTGATACATAAAATGTTTCATTTGTTTATAAATTAGAAAAATGACTATAATTGATGGCACGACATCATTTGAAAAAATTTAGTTTGCTCTTTGTGAGTCTGGGTATTGAATATTTTTGATATTTTCTGCAAAAATTTGAGAAATCTAGTTCTTTATCTTCTGTATGTATTCGGTGTGGTGGTTGATTTGATGCTTGTGGTGGTCCAACTGGAATAGTAAATATGCCATAATTTGAAGTAAAATTACTGATACCTGGTAGCTAATGGTCAATTACTTGTCTTTTATGTTTCATTTCAGGAAGTTCCTGTTTACTTGGACTTTTTCTAGATGGTGTATTTCTTGTCCTCTGGCGGCATCGCTTTGTGAATTAATAACAAAGGGAAGGATTGAGTAATCGTCAGCATTTTTATCGTATTGTACCATTTTTGATGTGGAATCTTAGTTAATGTGTTTTTTCAATATGTCTTATTGGTTGACTCCAATTATTGAATATTTTTGATATTTTCTGCAAAAATTTGAGAAATCTAGTTCTTTATCTTCTGTATGTATTCGGTGTGGTGGTTGATTTGATGCTTGTGGTGGTCCAACTGGAATAGTAAATATGCCATAATTTGAAGTAAGATTACTGATACCTGGTAGCTAATGGTCAATTACTTGTCTTTTATGTTTCATTTCAGGAAATTCCTGTTAACTTGGACTTTTTCTAGATGGAGTTTTTCTTGTCCTCTGGCGGCATCGCTTTGTGAATTAATAACAAAGGGAAGGATTGAGTAATCGTCCGCATTTTTATCGTATTGAACCATTTTTGATGCGGAATCTTAGTTAATGTGTTTTTTCAATATGTGTTATTGGTTGACTCCAATTGTAGACCTAATGGTTTGCGAAGACATGAGTTTTTTTTCTGCCTTACCTTTTATAGTTGATTCTGTTGTAGATTCTGGTTTTGGATAAAGTCTTAGGTTTTCTACTGGTTCATTTTTGTCTGAATTGTTGTTGAGTCAAATTCTAAAACCGCATTTCGTGTTCTGAAAAATTTTTGATTAATGATTTGTTTTTGTTTTGTAATTATAGCTTTCTTCTTTGTTCGTTTTTTTGTTCTGATGCATCCGTTTTTTTGTTTTTGCGGTGTAATTACCAGATCGTATATTTTTTTCTTAATTCCACAATTATGAAGAATGAATAATTGTTTGGTTTCTAGGTTAACACTTGACTTGGAGCGATGGTTGCACAAACCAAAGGTTATGTTTCTTATGTTCAAAATTATTAGTCCTTAGAAATTTTGTGAGATTAACTTAATCCTGGGGGATAGATTGTCGAGTATTAACGGGTTGGAGAGAGAGTATGTCAAGGATTTGATACTTTCTCGAGAGTTTAATTTCTATAAGAAACTTGGTCTTACTTGTGATCAAGGGTTGGAGAAGAGTCAATCAATACACACGGCTCAGGCATAATTAGAAAACAAGTAAATCGTCAAGTATTTATTTAAATTTTACTGTTTCTAATATTTTTAAGCCTGGGTCGATTAAGGGGAGAGGCTCAAGTGAAGGATGAGTAATCGAAGTTCTTCACTTTTATCTTAATTGAGATGGTTAGTTATTTGAAAAAAATCTATTACTCTTGGGTAGTTTGTTGGAGAGTGAATCGACGTTTTAGGTCCTTAAACACTGGTATTAAGATGTGGGGAGAACTAAATTTTTCTAATCGGTCAAGGAAAGCCTTTGTGATCACGTAGTTTAAAATGATTTAAAATTAAACAAGAGGTAAAAATTGAAGATCCAACGATAGCCCTGATGATCTGGTTTAGAGGACTTTTAAGTTGTTTTAAAAGGCAGATAGGTCTTGACACCAATTAACTTAAAGTTTAAAGATTGAGAAAAGGTTGAAATTTGAAAACAAATGTGTTTGAAATTAAATACTTTAATGATATTAACTTTTTGAGTACTATGTGCTATATTTTAGATGAAGAAACAAAAAAACACGATGTGGAAGAGGATGAAGATATGAGTCTTTGAGAGGCAAGGAACTTTTTATGGCTTTCATAAAACGAACTTGAAATTAATTTATTTGCTAATTTTTGTATTTTTGTTCAATTAATTTTTAATTTACAAAAGTTTTTTTTTAAATTACTGCAGATTTGAAATAAATTGTTTTTTTTTGTTGTAGATCTATCGTCTTGGTATTTTATGTTACTAGTCACATATGACTGAAAGATTAAGTCTTAAAAATGATTCGTACTGTTCCAAGTAATTTATTGCATCTTAATGAAAGAAAATGTACTGCAATGAAAATCTTGTAGAAAAGTAGTAGTTGCAGTCTGCTTTTTCGTTTCACGACGTAGAAGCTCGGTCCGCTAATCGGTTTTGACTTGGTATAAGCTTGAACACTCGTTGGTATTGATTTAATGAGACGTGGAGGTGAGTTTTCAAAATTTCTTAACAATTTGTGTTATGTGTTTGGATCTTAGACCTTGTGTCTATTTCGAATTTGATGAAACTAAATTGTAGTTTTCTTGTTCGAGACACTTGGTCGCACCAGATGAATTTAAGCCCGGGATGGCTCACTCATAGAATAGTTTCAGATAAAGTACACCGTCTGTTCGTCACGCTGTCTTTTTTTTCGGCCGGATAGATTCGTGCACTTCTGAGTCTAATACCGATCTTAGTCTTACTCTTTGATCTCCTAGTTTCAATAGATCTAGTAAATACTGGTATTTTCGAGAGAAGATATCAAGAACATTTTTGAAGAACAGCAACTCCTGGCTGAGTTAAATTAATTTTGTTCTGTCTGAAACTATAAATAATTTCAGCCTTACAAGTTTTTGTAAGTGTTGGTTATGGATCATGATTGGTTAGTAAGAAGATAACTATAGAGATAAATTTATCAATAACATAATTGGATGAAAATACTAGTTTTAAACTGGTTCCAATATCAATTATTTCGGAATTTTTTTTCTCAAAACTGGCTCGCCGATTTTGAGTTTATGGTTCAATTGGACGAACATGATGCAATGCAAGTATCTCCCCTGCATACCGGTATAACAGTCGATATGCCCTAGGAAAAGTCCAGAAACTTCAAAAAATTTTCAATGTTCCAATTTTTTGAAACATACCCTACTAAATGTGATATTGAGTTCAATTGAAAGAACGGTAGTGAGTATCTCCCCACTCAAGCGGCTTATCACATAAAGAGAAACTACTATGGGTAAGGAGTAAAGTCCAACTTTTGAAAATTTGAAAGCTTAGCATTTCATCCCGCATCACAATAAAACATTTTAAAAATTGGAAAGACATTTGAAATTAGCACGAGTTTTTGAAAAATTTCAGGCTATCTTCCTGAGTACAATGACTTCATATACAGCCTTGTACCAGCAATATTTCAGCAGGGACTGCAAGAAGCGGAAAGAATTGCTCATGGTCTTCGAGAGAATGAAGTGCACTTCATAGTAAACGACGACATAATAGAAACAGTTGTGTTGCTTTTGATGACCTTGCAAGACTGGATTCGAAACAAATGGTTGATTGAAGCAGTCGGAGCACCGCTAGCCAGGTGTCACACAAGGCCCTCCTTCAATAACGTGGCTTTTGAAAGGTGCACTTTTACACTCATTGATTGAATTTTAAGCTGAATTATAATGTCCTTATTCCATTTGGATTGATTTGATTTGCCGCTCACGGTTAATTATATGAACAAATAGTCTAAGTAGTCTCAAATGCAACAATTTTGAGAGCAAGTGGCTGCAGATAAAAAAAATTTAGGATTCTAAAGTCAGTTTTTTAGGATGGCTTGTTAAATAACTTAAATTTGTCTGGAGACAAGCATACACCAGAGCACCAATAATCTGTCACCTTCTTCGAAAAACGGAAAAAACCTAAGTATTCTCTAAACTGAAATATTGACCACAGAAAGGGCTGTTATTGAAAATTGTTTAAAATAATAACCATAATAAATTGTTTGCAAATTAGATTCCATTCATTGTAAAAGTTACTACATTTACAACCAAACCAAATCTCATTGCGAGAATGCCGTGGAACTATGCAGCTCGTTTTCAGGCGCCTCTGATCCTGTGATGACTTCTCTTATTTTTTAATGTCGATAGTTAATCAAAAAATCCAAAAAAAAAGTTTTATTGATTTAAAGAGGGAAAAAAATTTTGAAGCGAAAAAGGGGAAAATTTCAGCAGTATACCGTCCCTTGACAGCAAATCTTTTTTTAAAAAAAAAATTCTACTCAAAAATGAGTTTAAACATGCTTGAAGATTTGTAATTGATTTGTGTGCCGCTCTGATCTTAGTTACAAAGTCTGGGTAGTATTTTAGAACAAAGTTGAAAAGTTTTCTAGTTCTAAATTTATGGAAGTTTTTTGATAAACCTTTGATTGCACAGGTATCTGCCTAGCTAAAACTCTCTTATTCAAAATTGTATTCAAATTTTTCTCAGTTACAGCTTCCTGGACAATGGCCGATATACACTCTTTTCTCAAAACCTTACATAGTAACTTTAATAATTCATAAATATGTAATTCCTTTACGAAGTATATTTTGCGTTTTTGTCTCAGTTCTTCGATGCTTTCATTTCTTCAAACAAATAATTTTTATAAGCCGTTTAATTTTAAAATCAATTGTTTCTATTTTCGTTTTGTCTGTTGACGCATAAGCCAAAGCACCGTACTGTAAAATGGGTTCCCGATATCAAAGGCTTTCTTAAGGTCAATGAATGTGCACTGTGTCTTCGTGGTGTTAGATTTCCAATCTTGACGCACTTCTATTAGGGTTATCAAAGCATCAATTGTACTCCTTTTTGATCTGAACCAAACTGGCAATTTTGTAGTAACTAATACTTAGTGAGATAGTGGTTCATTCTGTTATAAATGGCCCGCTCAAAAGTTTTACCAACAACTGGTGAAAGAGAAATTGGCCTGTAATTTGATGGGTCTAGATCATTGCCTTCTTTGAAGAAAGGTTTAACTTTGGTAATTTTGAAATTGTCTTGAAAAACTTGTCCTTCCAAATATTTGTTTAAAATTATTGTCAAAACTGGAAGCAAAACTGGACAAGTATTAGTGATTAAGTCCATGTGTATCCAAACAAAACTTGGTTTTCAGCAATTCGATTATATTTGAAATTTCGCTTTGCGTAATATCGGCTAAAAACATAGAGTTAATTTGCTTTCTGACTCTTATTTCTTTTAAAGCATTAAAATTTCTCGCCAACTTTTTCTCCAATATTTGCAAAGAAGTCGTTTAATTCATCAAGATTTATATTTTTTTTCTTCCTGCTATTTGTTTTTGGTAGCACACGTTAGGTCATTATACAGATGGAAAAATTCTCTGCTGTTGTTGTTGGATTCCATCGTAAATTTTTTTTGAGAAAATGCTTGTTTTTCTGACTCAGCATTTTGCGAACTAATTATCTTTGAGATCCAAAATTTACTTCTGGCTTCAGTGGTTCAAGTTTTATAAAAGAAAATTTAATCAGTCGGTGTTTTTTTGATGCTGTTTTTCTTCAATTCATTATCAACCCAGTTCTTCGAAGTTTTTTTGTTGCTTTTTCTGTTAAAAAGGAAACAATGTTATTTCTGAGCTTTTCATTCAACAATAAAAAAGCTCATCGCAATTAAATTGGCTAATTTTTGTTTCAAGATCAAATAAATTTTCATATAAAGACTCATTTAATTCTTTCAGAAAAGATTCCAATTTAAATTTGTACCACGGTCGAGTTTGAGTAAAAAAGGTTCGTTTTTGCATGTTTGTGATGTTGCGTTTAAAATTACTCCATAATGATCAGTTACCGATGTTTTGAAGATGGTTACTGTTTTTTTTCAAATTGGAAAAAAAAACAGATCTATTTACGTCTTACTGGTCTTAGTTTTTCTCGTTGCTTGATTTCCAATTTGTAGGAAAAGATCGTTTCAAGTTAATCTACTTATTAGTTCAGGGAGTCGTTTACTCTCAATAATTATTCCATTCATTTTGGCATCTGACTTACCGCTGCTCTTCTTAGATAGTATCATTGTTTTTGTTTTATCTTCATTTAAGGTCAGCTTGTTCTCTCTAACCAATTTGCTGTCTTGTCCAACGCTTCTTGGTGTTTACCGGTTAAGTCACTGTTTCTAGATGTTGTTTTTATGACAGTGTTTTCTGCATATAAAATCAGATTACTTTCACTATTTTCATTTAGCTCAAAATCATTCATATAAATGATGAAAAGAAGCGGGCCAAGTATGGATACCTGTGGTACTCCATAATTCGCATTTTTTGAGAGCGTTTGGTTTTAGTGGCAACGTCTAAGATTTCAGAAGATCAAAAACAGGTCCCCGAAAACCATATGCGTCACATTTCTCAAGTAAAAGAATGTGGTCAACTGTATCAAAGGCTTTCTTAAGGTCAATGAATGTGCACTGTGTCTTCGTGGTATTAGAGTTCCAATCTTGACACACTTTTTTTATTAGGTTTATCAAAGCATCAATTTTACTCCTTTTTGATCTGAACCCAAACTGGCAGTTTTGTAGTAACTGATACTTAGTGAGATATTGGTTCATTCTGTTATAATGACCCGCTCAAAAAATTTATCTACAGCTGTAAAAGAGAAATTGGCCTGTAATTTGATGGGTCTAGATCCTTCCATTCTTTGAAGAGAGGTTTAACTTTGACAATTATGAAATTGTCTGGAAAAATTTGTCTATCCAAACATTTTTGTAAAAACTGGAAGCAAAACTGGGCAAATTCTCTTCAAGTAATAGTGATTAAGTCCATGTGTATCCAAGAAAAACTTGGTATTTAGCGATTCAATTATATTTGAAATTTTGATTTGCGTTATATTGGCTAAAAGTTTCTCACCAGTTTGTCTCCAATATTTGCAAAGAAGTCGTTAAATTCATCAAAATTTATGTTTTTTTCTTCCTGGTAGTTGGTTTTGGTAGCACACGTTAGGTCATTATACAGATGGAAAAATTCTCTGCTGTTGTTGTTGGACTCCAATCGTAATTTGTTTTGATAGAATGCTTTTTTTCCGACTCAGCATTTTGCGAACTAATTTGCTTTGAGATTCAAATTTATTTCCGGCTTCAGTGGTTCAAGTTTTTATAAAAATTTTCCTGAGCCGGTGTTTTTTCGATGCTGTTTTTTGTTCAATTCTTCATCAACCCAGTGCTTCGAAGTTTTTCGTTTTGTTTTTTTTTCTGTTAGAAAGGAGTCAATGTTTTTCTGAGTTTTTCGTTCAACAAAAAAAAAAGCTCATGGCAATTAAATTGTCTAATTTTTGTTTCAACATCAAAACAATTTTCATATAAAGACTCATTTAGTTCTTTCAGAAAAGATTCCGATTCAAGTTTGTTCCACGGTCGAGTTTTGGTAATAAAAGGTTCCTTTTTGCAGGTTTGTGATGTTGCGTTTAAAATTACCTCATAATGATCAGTTACCAATGTTTTGAAAATAGTTAATTTTTTTTACATTGGAAAAAAAAACAGATATAAACACTTCATACTAGTCTTCATTCTCCGGCTGCTTGATTTCCATTTTGTAGGAAAAGATCGTTTCCATTTATTATACTTATTAGTTCAGAGAGTTGTTTACTCTTTCTTGAAACATTCATGTTAAAGTCACCATAAAGTAAATAATGAGTAGATGGTGCTACTATAATATCATCCCAAACCTTTTGTAGTATAATGAGGAATATAAACACCAGTAATAATTGTATTTTTCAGTTTTTCATTTGTAATTTTGACGCTTAAAATTTAAATGTTGTTACAACTTGTTCTTTTATTATTTGATATTTTATTCCACATTTTATATAAAAGCATACGCCTCCTTCCCTACATTTACGAGAACTTTCATTGAGAGGTTGATACTCTTTTATTTTGAAAATATTGAAACTCTCGTTTAGTGAAAGCCAGGTTTTGCTGCAACATATAACGCTCGGCAAATAATTTAGTTGAGTTAAGCTATCTATTTTTTTTGATATCGATCTAATATTTTGCAAAAAAACCTGCTCAGTGGTATTCATGATATACTGCCTTGTGTGTCTCTGTTGATCTGAGATAGAAAAAAACAAATAATGATCAATAAATCACAAACTCCTTCATTTGGCGTGAAAGTTTTTCCCTCCTACCTCCCTATGTTTCATACGCTGTTCTTGCATGTAAACAATATCCTTAAATTTATTGTTTTAGAAACAAAACGTTTCTTGATTTGCCGTGTTTGTCAATTTAACTTCTTCACTGTAGAGACCTGAAGTTTCCTCATTTATATCCAAGCTTTACAAAAAAACTAATCATAGTAAAAAAAATTGAAAGTTAGGTAAATTTTAATTTCAAGATATAAAATAAAAGTTTTCATTCAGTGTCAACTCCGCGTTATCACAGAGCACACCAAAGTTCACTCGCATAACCAGTCCATAAGCCCCTTTCCAGGCTTAGAGGTTGCGTTATCACTACCAGCCTGGAGTGCTCGCGTTATCACAAGTAGGGCAAATGGAACTGACAGTCTCATTTTAATCAGAAATTAATTTTGACTAACAATTTGAAACAAACAAAAAAGTTTGGATTAAGTTCTTTCTGACTTAATTTCATTTATTTGAATTTTTAAAACAAAATTGTAAAAAGTGGGAAAAAAACCAAAAAGTCACTTCCTCAGTTCAAAGGAAAAAAACAAAAGCAATAGTATAATTTATATGAACATGTTAAGTTAGTGCAGAGTTGCACGGCGCTTTGGTATGAACTCATTTTTTCGTTCGTTTTATCATAACAGTTTATGAGTTCATTTGTTGCTCATATATGCTTTCTTGCCCTCCGGTGAAAATCCATCGCTTGCACCTCTGCTGTCTGCTGCTTTTGTTAACCCCATTAAATTTTCGTTTGATCGCATTTGGTTCCAATTTGTTAAGATCATCCAAGCTGCTGACTTTTATATACTTTATCGATCCATTTTCACCAATAACTGCAACTGACACAATGCAATTGTTGGTCACCGTCTCCAACCCCATTCGAACAACAGTTGCTTTGATCTCCGCGTCAGCTTTTGGCAATGTTTCGTTTTTCCCTTCATTTTTCCCTTTTAATTTTCCAGACTTGCGTTTTGTCCTCGAAGTAAACGAATTTGCATATTACGCTGGGAAGGAAAATACCTGTATCACCAGGCAGGACATGGCAAGCTTTCACACCTTCATACTTAATTGTTATACCCGAAAAACTCTTGAAAAGTTTAGGGTTTCCATTGTTACGTCGCTCACATTGTGCGCATCGTAAGGGGGATTCTATATCATAATACTATCTTTTCTTGAATATCTTTCTGGAGCACGCAGTCGTTCCTGCATGTCCCGCTGATTTTTTTCCAACTCTTGAATACGTAATTTTTGTTGAGCACTCGAAATCATTTTAAGACCATCAATTTCTTTTTGTAACTCACTCTCCTTAGTGTCACTCTCCTTAGTTTTACTCTCCTTAGTTTTTACTCACGGATCCTCGAGTAAGAGTGGAGTTGACTGACGTTCCCACCAAAACATCTTGTTGATCCACATCCATAATAAATAATCCGTCAAAAAATTATTTTACAAATAATCTTAATAATAAAAGTAACTTGGATAACAAAAGTTAGGAGAATTAATAATTCAATAAAGTCAATCAGAAAAAATTTTGAAAGATTTAAGCGCAATTGTTTTTAATCAAATCGACCTCAGGGTTCTTAATAATCAATTACTTTTATCAATGTCAAGTTTTGGGATTGTTTTTAAAAGAAAGTTTTGGCCAGAAAAAGAATTCGCAAGAAATTTTATTTCAATTCAAGTTTCATTTTAATTTTCGATTCAAAATTGTGTCGTTTTTCTTGAGGTCAACCGATTGTTCGCTCTTTCGCTCTTTCGCTCAAAAGCTATCAAACCCGAATGCTTTCAAATGTCTCAGTTATGGTTTTTGTTTAAAAGGAATATAAAAACTTATTTTCTTTTCCTGTTTATTTGTTTGACGACGTATCCCGGGTCGAGATCCCGCTCAAAAACCGCTCAAGATATTAGCGGTTTGAGCGGTTTTTCAGCAAGATTTGAGCGGTTTGGGTGGTTTTTTTGGAAAAACCGCTCAAACCGCTCAAATCTTGCTCAAAAAACCGCTCAAAAACCGCTCATTTCTTGTGGTGATTTTTGAACGGTTTTTCAAGCAAGATTTGAGCGGTTTTTGAGCGGTCTTATAAAGAAAACCGATTAAAACCAACAAAAAGGCCTGGAAAGAAAATGTGACCCCGGGTTGACATCCATAAACCAAAATTGCTTATTTTAAATTTCCCCACACCGAAAAAGCTTATCTTAGAAGTGCCTGCGTCAACTGTATGGAAAAATGCTAAACATACAATTTTCATACAATTTCAAAAAAACATTGAAAAAAGATTCAATCTAATTTCTCCGGCTATTTGAACCACAGTCTGGTGATGAAAAATAACTACGTTTATTTTTTTTTGAAAAAAACAATGGTTATCATACAATTTCCATATATAAAAATTGTATGATAACCATTTTTTCATGAAAGGCAAGATTATCAGAATTTGTTCAAACTTGTTTCTAACAAATTTAAATTATTTAAGAATGATTTTGCTCAATTTAAAGGACATTGCTCATCAAAAACGAAAATTTAATTTGAAGCTAAAAAATAGTTATCATACAATTTGCATACATGAAAATTGTATGATAACCATTTTTTCATAAAAGGCATGCTGTTCAGAATAATGTTAAAACTTGTTTTTAATCCAATTTAAAGTAATTAAGAGTGCTTTTGCTCAATTTGAAACACCTTGCTCATCAAAAACCAGGTTTTTGCTCAGTTTTAATCGTCACAAATTGTTAGCTTACGACGAGTAAAACTGAGATCTCGAAGGTCGGAGCCACACAGTTCTTCTTCTCCGAAAATGACTCGGGGTAGGGTTGGGGTTAGGTTTTATCTAAAAAAACCCTCAAAAACCGCTCAAATCCTGCGCGGTTTTTGAGCGGTTTTTATAGATAAACCGCTCAAAACCGTTCAAATCTTGCGCGGTTTTTGAGCGGTTTTTTTAGATAAACCGTTCAAAAACCGCTCAAACCGCTCATTTTGAAGCAAGATTTTGAGCGTAATTGTCTAAAAAAACCGCTCAAACCGCTCAAATCTTGCTTCAAATTAGGTGAAAAATCTCGACTCGGGTAACGACTTGCAAATCCAAGGTCTAAATGTATTTCTGTTCTAGGTACCACAAAGAACTAGAGGGATATAAGAAACAGGATAAACGCAAATCCTAAAGTGTTCTTGTCGTGAGAATTAAATGACTGCTTCCATTACATTCAATCACAAGACAACTCTCTGACATCACAAAAGACGCTTAATGGTTTTAGATTAACTGCATTAAAATTAATAATAGTCATCAATTAATTAGGACAGAGAGCAATGGTGCTCTTGACGTCTTTCGTGTGGCTTAGCAACTTTAGCAACTAAGTGAAAATGAGAAAAACAAAGATGGGCATATGAGAAAAAAAACCAAGAAATATAATTAAGTTTGAATGATGAGTTTCGACGAAAAACTAAAATGAGTGTTTCGGCAGTTGTTGAGTGAATAAGTTTTCAGAGTTTATTTTTTTATAAGATGAACACGCAAAATAAAATAGCGGAAATGGAACAGCTCAGGGTTCGTAGAACGATTTTCAAAGCTGTATTTATAGACTACATATGCCAAAAACACAGTTTTCAACACAACTTGTGGTCTTATGAAGTTTTCTACTACTCGCATTTCACTTCAGCTAGCAGGGTTTGCTTCATGATTACTGCTATTTGGTACCACAATCATTTTGAAACACGGCCAACACTCTCGGTTTGCTCCTTGAATAATGTGGAAGTGCCTCTAGTGATATAGGGCGTCGAGACCAGTACTGTATTCTTCATATCATTTATGTTTCTAGTTTTAACGCGAATATGATGCCTTCCTCATTTTTCTGTTTTTCCTGTGGGTACATGTATCAATCACTGATAAATTTTGCAATTAAATTTTCTCTCGGATTTTCCTTATTTCCCAGAAAATTTTCGCAACAATTTGAGAGAGCAAGTGTTTAGATTGACTTTCGCCAGCCATCACACATCCTTTAGTTGCAGATGTAACCAAAAACAACCCCTGTTAGGCGTTTATATTTAGGTGAGCCGACTTATAACTTGGGCTTCCTTCATTAGGCTTCCTTCACTGTAACTGCCTTTCATAATTACTTGCTTGGATACCCTATCTTCTTAAGGCCATAGATCAAACAAAAGAAAAGCTATTACGAGGCCAAACTGTGCATTATGTTCATTGTAAGCGGATTCCGAAGCACGCCGAAACCAAATTTGTCGTGAAATCCTCGACATTGCTAATTTTCTTTGAACTTCTTTGCTATTATAGATTCCAATTGTGCTTTAGTTTCAGTTTATTTTATGTTTATCTAACTAAATCTGTCAACGGTTCTGTTGGTCTAGGGGTAATGAATATGGTTACAAAGCCAGAGTTCGGCTGTTCAAATTCTTGTCAATCCAATCAATTTTTAACAACCGACGAAGTAAACATGTGTTTCAAATTTATCGTGGCCTTAAAGACCTTTTAACAAAAAGCAAATCATCATTAAATTTTAAACTCTTTTTACAATCCCCCACAAAAGAAAAAGTGAAACCGGATTTTAATTGTTAATATGCCGAAGCCGAAAGTAAGTATGAATAAATGTTAAACATTTTTTGTCAGCAGAAGAGTCTATAAGTTTATTTCTAGTGTAAACAACAAAATTGAGGTACCTAACTGTTTACAGTACCTACCGGTTTGAGGTTACCTACCTGTTTATTGAGGTACACCTTAAAGGGGTTTTTTCATCAATTTGATATGGCAAGGTTCCAAGATTTGATCCTGGGTTCCAATGACAGTGCTTAAGAACTTGATCTTAAATTCCACAGAGCGTTCAATTTATTATCAGTTGACTGTTTTGCGGATTCCGCTAACTTTTATTCAAACTTATTTTTTATTCTTGACTGATTTTGTTTTTTTTTGTTTCAGAATGTGACCTGTAGTTTTCGCAGAAAAAAGAATACGGTCCGCCATTTTGTTGAAAAACGATGCGAGAAGGAGGCGAGACTGAAAAAGTTGAGTTGCATGCTCTGTGACATGGAGGCATTCACCGACTACTACAGAACTGCAGAGCATGTGATGTCGCCTGCATGGTGGGAGAGGATAAGAGCCAAGCCTTATTCCAAGCCGAGCAGAGTAGGGCGAAGTTAAAAGAGTGAGTGATGACGTCAGCTTTTTAAATAAGATACAAATCCACCGATCTTTGTGTTTTTGAAAGCAACAAAGAAAATTCATGTTTTTACTCATTTTGAAACTGTTTTAGCACAAAGCAATTTAATTCAGTTGACGTTTGAGCATTAAGACAGAATCGAGGCAGACGACGAGATGAACTACCGAAAAAGTGAGTTCAGAGCCATCAGAAAGAAAACCAAGGCCATGAAGACGACGAGCAAGGCGACCTGGTAAACAAAACCTGTTCCGAAAGCAACAATGATGCGGTAATAAAAGATTTATTTTCGCATGTTTGTGATGTTGCGTTTAAAATTACTCCATAATGATGAGTTACCGACGTTTTGAAGATGGTTACTATATTTTTTACATTGGAAAAAAAACAGATCAATACACGTCTTACTGGTCATAGTTTCTCTGGTTGCTTGATTTCCATTTTGTAGGAAAAGATAGTTTCCAGTCAATCTACTTATTAGTTCAGAGAGTCGTTTACTCTCAATAATTATTCCATTCATTTTGACATCTGATTTACTGCTGCTCGTCTTAGATAGTATCATTGTTTTTGTTTTATCTGTATTCAAATTTTCTGTATGGATCCCTGTGGTTCTCAAGTAAAAGAATGTGGTCAACTGTATCAAAGGCTTTCTAAAGGAATTATAAAAGGAAGTTGGAAAGACAAAAGCTTCGGCAAAGAAGTCAAGCTACCTGTTGTTATCGCAGGCTGCGGCAGTAACACCATTTCAGCAGGATTTCTCAGTTATACTTGTGATTTAAGTTCAGTGAAAGCTTACACAGATTTTCGTGCACAATTTTTAAAATAAAATATTAAAAAATCTGTTCTTTTGAATTTTTTTTTCTTCTAGGTTGCGAGACATTTTATTTGATGGCCCCATTGGTAAACAACAAGCAGATATTCAAGGAACAGCTAATGCAGCAATTCCTGGGATGGAAATTAATGTTTCCCGTAGATGACTCTCGCTGTGCTGTTGAAGGGTGTCAGAAAGTTGTCCCTACGAAGCGCCAGGCCCTCGTTATGCCAGCTAGCTTGAAACACATGGTTGAAATACACTCAGAGTCAGTGGCTCTGCGTGTCAGTTTCATCCACCGTGGACACCTGCTGACGGCTGCCACAGTTTTTTGCGAGACGAGCAGAGAGACCAAGATCCCTTTAGCAGGTTCTACCCTGCATTTCCGCTGTTGGCTTTGAATGAGCTTATGGTGCATATGTTGTAAATATCAAGATTGAATTGATACAAGTTTACCGAATTAAACAAAATTAAGATATTGTTAAAGCACCAGAGACTTGATACTGCTGCAAGAATTAGAGGATCTGGAGAAGGTCTGGATAGCTCTAAAGGCGCACGACAAAGCCTTAGACAACCACCTTACCAGAATAAATTAGGAATCATCTCTTGCCGAATTTCATCCCAGATATTGAACTACCCACTTCCGTAACCCGAAAATTCCAACCATTTTCATCCCACTCACTGAGATACTCAATTCATCCCAAAAAATTCATCCCTGAGTACTGGAAGATTCCGTTCATCCCAATAACTGAATATACTTAGTTCATATACGAATTTTTTGACATGATCTAGATACAGTCAATTGACGTACTAGTAACTATTGCTTTTGACCTTGTAATTGTTAAACTAATTAAGACAGCGGCCATGTAAATAACCCCCTTTTCCATCTTTGAATACTAAGTTGATCCTTTCCAATAAAAACCACAAAAACTAACACCCTTCTGTCATGAATGAAGTTTTACTTTTGTTTAGAACATTTATCTGACGAAGAAGATGAAGATGAATTATTTGCTACGGCGACGTTGGATGATGAATTGATGAAAAAAGTGGAAGTTGAGATCGTCACAACGTACCATGGCAGATGAGGAGCTGGCTGTGGCCGAGATGCGGTCAGAAGACGACGACATGCTCATATCCAAAGACGACGAAAAGGACGACGACGCCACAGAAATTATGGCAAGCATGAGCGGCCGGGGGCGTGGAAGATCATGGAAATTAACTATATCGGACGACAAAGACATCGCAGAAACTTGGGCGGGCGGGGGCGGACGGACGGGGATGAACGGCGCCGTTGAGTACAATGCCGTCAACCGGCAACCTAGCAGGCCGGATCACAACTTGATGTCGGTTTCACTTACTAAAAATTTCTCAAAATTTCAAAGTTTTACTGATTTTTTTTATCACTAGTTTAGTAGAAAATGGTTCTTAGCGCAAAGTCGATTACGAATCCAAACTGTTCATTTTTTGAAGACCTCCTCTTTTGTTTTGGCGCTCGTTTACTTACTCTTTTCCAATGGTTCAAAATCTCAAAACCTCAAACTAACATTACTTATTCATTTTATGATTAGTTTATTAGAAAACTGTTTCTTCTGGTGTAAAATTTAACAAGCTATAGAATTATCTACCTCCTTTTGTCAATCATCTACCTCCTCTCCTGGTTTGGCGCGCCTAATCGAATCCCAGCAATCAATTACAAGTTAACAGCTACATATCAATCAGCTTCATTTATAGAACCATCTACATCCTCTTGTCAACCATCTAACTATTTTGTTTCTTCGGCGAATATTTTTTTAGTCTCAGGATATCAGTCTCGCTCTCTCCCACTGGAATAAAAACTGTAGTATTAGTTATTAATTATGAGTTATATATTAGTGTCAAAACTTATTAGTGCCTCAATCAATTATCTTCCTGTCATAATTTAAAATAATAATTTAACCATATCAAAAACGTTGCTCAATTTTGTACCAATTGTTCAGGGATTTCACGCTGCGAATTGTTGTAAAAGTATCCAATGGAATTAAAATTTGCAAAAACTGGCACTTACTAAACCTAATTTTTATTGTTTTTCGGAACCGCGCGAGTTTATTCCTAAACCTAACTTAAATTTTATTCCCTTAAGACGGCCCCAAAAGGATCGACATGTGTTTGTGTTCTCCTTTCTCAAAAAATATAGAACTTTTTACTCAACCCTCACGTTATTAACTCATAATTGGATCTCAGCACTCTGCTACAGTTATCACTCAAAACGGGTTCATGAGGATTAAAATGTGGTTGTGTTCTTCTTTCTAAAAAAGTTATAAAAAGGTATCCTCAATACTCACTTTTCTAACTCACTGTTTTCCTTCTTTTCATTCCGCATTGTTGTCATTCAAATCACATGGTGGACCTTGATGAGCCTGAGCTGTTCAAAGTGTTGAAACACTATAACTTTAAAGTTTAATCTCACAGAGTTTCAGCTGCCTTTGTTGAGTTGATTGCCGCCTTATAATCATTTAATCCCATAAATTTTACCATTGGATTCAGTGAGCGTTATAATTTTGAATATTTCAACGGAAGGCGACGAGACTCATGCTCTAAATTTCCGACTTATTCCTGCAGGTCAATGTCAAGGTTCAGTAATGTTCTTATTAGTTTCTAAAGAATAGCCCTTTTTACTGGAAATTTCAGATGGCATGTCTGTCATACAAAGCAATTAAGACACCTTTCCGACAGTTTACAAAAATCTGCTCTTCACAACTTTGATAATATTTACATCGACAGAACGCTTTGCAATTTATGTTCCAATTTCATGCCTTGTAGGGAGAGTTGTTTCTTAGTCATCTTTCCAGCCGTTTTTGAATAGTCTTGTCTTTTCATTTCATATTAATTTAGTCTATTTGTGTCAAAATTCTTGCTACAGCTATGAGCTTCCGATGAAAGTGTTGATTTCCTTTCGAGTCTGCAATTCGAAACTAAAACAATCTTTGTTTATCTGGATAAAGATACCTCGCTTGACCTTGTGAAAGCTTAAATTTTAAATTGTTGGAGGGCGTAAGAAAGTTGTTCCTACGAAGCGCCAGGCCCTTGTTATGCCAGCTAGCTTGAAACACAGGGTTGAAATACACTCAGAGTCAGTGGCTCTGCGTGTCAGTTTCATCCAACGTAGACACTTGCTGACGGCTGCCACCGTTTTCCGAGACGAGCAGAGAGACCAAGATCCCTTTAGCAGGTTCTACCCTGCATTTCCGCTGTTGGCTTTGAATGAGCTTATGGTGCATTGTTGTTAAAATTAAGATTGAATTGATACGAGTTTATCGAAATAAATGAAAATAAGATATTGTTAAAGCACCAGAGACTTGATACTGCTGCAAGAATTAGAGGATCTGAAGAAGGTCTGGAAAGTTCTAAACGCGCACGACAAAGCCTTAGACAACCACCTTACCAGAATAATTTATGAATCATCTCTTGCCAAATTTCATCCCAGATATTGAACTACCGAAATGCTCATATCCAAGGACGACAAAAAGGACGACGACGAAGTCGCCACAGAAATTATGGCAAGCAGGAGCGGCCGGGGGCGTGGAAGATCATGGAAATTAACTATAACGGAGGAGGACGGTTAAGACATCGCAAAAATTTGGGCGGCCGGGGGCGGGCGGTTGGACATGAACGGCGCCATTGAGTGTGGTGCCGTCAGTCGGCAACCTAGCAGACCGGATCACATCTTGATGTCGGTCTCGCTTCCCAAAAGTTTCTCGGAATTTCAAAGTTTTACTGATTTTTTTTAACACTAGCTTATTAGAAAACTGGTTCTTAGCGCAAAGTCGATTACGAATCCAAAATGTTCATTTTTTGAAGACCTCCTCTTTTGTTTTGGCGGTCGTTTACTTACTCTTTTCCAATGGTTCAAAATCTCAAAACCTCAAACTAACATTACTTATTCATTTTATGATTAGTTTATTAGAAAATTGTTTCTTCTAGTGTAAATTTTAACAAGCTATGGAATTATCTACCTCCTTTTGTCAATCATCTACCTCCTCTCCTGGCTTGGCGCTCCTAATCGAATCTCAGCAATCAACTACAAGTTAACAGCTACATATCAATCAGCTACATTTATAGAACCTTCTACATCCTCTTGTCAATCATCTAACTATTTTTTTTTCGGCGAGTATTTTTTTAAACTCGGGATATCAGTCTCGTTCTCTCCCACTGGAATAAAAACCGTAGTATTAGTTAATAATTATGAGCTGTAAATTAGTGTCAAAATTTATTAGTGCCTCAATCAATTATCTTCCTGTCATAATTTGAAAAAAAATTTACCATATCGAAAACTTTGCTCAATCTTTTACCAATTGTTCAGGGATTTCACGCTGTGAATTGTTGTAATAGTATCCAATGGGAATAAAATTTGCAAAAACTGGCACTTACTAAACCTAATTCTTATTGTTTTTTGGATCCGCGCGAGTCGTTGATCATGCACGCAAATGTCTAAATTTTTTTGGCTGTAACTAAACCTAACTTGAATTTTCTTCACTTAAGACGGCCCCAAATGGATTAAAATGGGTTTGTGTTCTCTTTTCTCACAAAATATAGAAATATTTCCTCAATCCTCACTTTACTAACTCATAATTGGAGCTCAGCACTCAGCTACAGTTATCACTCAAAATGGGCCCATGAGGATTAAAATGTGGTTGTGTTCTTCTTTCTAAAAAAGTTCTAGAAAGGTATCCTCAATACTCACTTTACTTACTCACTGTTTTCCTGCTTTTCATTCCGCATTGTCATACAAATCACATGGTGGACCTTGATGAGCCTGAGCTCTTCAAAATGTTAAAACACTATAATTTTAGGGTTTAATCTCACATAGTTTCAGCTGCCTTTGTTGAGTTGATTGCCGCCTTATGATCATTTAATCCCATAAACTTTACCATTGGATTCAGTGAATGATATAACTTTGAATATTTCAACGGAAGGCGACGAGACTCATGCTCTAACTTTCCTACTTATTCCTGCAGGTCACCGTCAAGGTTCAGTAATATTCTTAATAGTTTGTAACAATAAGTCATTTTTACTGGAAATTTCAGATGGCATGTCTGTCATACGAAGCAATTAAGACACTTTTTCGACAATTTACAAAAATCTATTGTTCACAAATTTGATAATATTTACATCGACAGAACGCGTTGCAATTTATGCTCCATTTTTATACCTTGTAGGGAGAGCTGTTTCTTAGCCATCTTTCGAGCCGTTTCTGAATTGTCTTGTCTTTTCATTTCATATTAATTTAGTCTATTTGTGTCACTAATCTTGCTACAGCTATGAGTTTTTGATGAAAGTGTTGATTTCCTTTCGAGTCTGCAAATCGAAACTAATACACCTTCGGTTATCCGGATAAAGATACCTCGCTTGACTCTGTGAATGCTTAAATTTTAAATACAATTAAAGGTCAGATTCCAAGACGTCAAACTGACATTAAGGAATCTCGAATCTGATTAAATGACGCCCTTTTGTAATTAATTCTCTCCATTCTGATTACCATTTTCAACAACTTTTTAAAATTCCAATTTGAAATAAATTTTAGGGAAACTCATTTAGCTTTAAATATAACCCATTTTTTTCAATTGTGGACTTCCCAGCACTATTTTCTTAGCAAACGTTTCGGCCTTTTCTTTGTTCTGAGAAAGAAAGATACAACCGAAATATGGTAACACGTAATTATTTAACTACGATAACTAAGTACAGTTATCTGTTCACAATGAGACTTCCTGTCTGTACCCCACAATGAATGTAAACAGATCTTATTTGTTAGGTTATCATCAGGGGCGGATTTAGGGGGGGGGGGGGTGGTGCTGCGGACGCCTTCTTTTCTCAGAGATTTGACCCTCTGCCGACCCAAAGGGTCCCCCTTTGAACTATTATGAGATATACATTTTCAGTTGACGGACCCCAAATTTTTTCTAAAGGCGCCTTTGGCGCTAAATTATACTAACGCTACTTTTTGTTCAAAAAATTCCAAAAACTGACTAAAAACGTTTTTTTTTGGCATGTTTTTGAAAATCCGCCATTCCCTCCCCCCACTCGATGTATACACTATCTATTGTTTTAATCAATGTTTTAAGATTTGTATTTGGGTTCCGATCACAAAGGATAAGCTCTTGCTTTTAAATTGCGTGTTTTCATAAATAATTATTTCATCACTAGCTTTAATTTATTCACATGCAAGTTTAGTAATAAACAAAAACTGCGGAATCCACTTACAATTTGCGAAATCCGCTTGCATTTGCGGCTTCAGCTTACATTTTCGGTTTAGAATTACATTTCTTGGAATCCTGTTACAATTGCGGAATCCAGAACTAGCCTGCTTTGCTGATTGGCAATTCCCCAACAAAACAAATATGCCGACAAAATTTACGTCACAAGGAATCCACGGAACTTTTGTAATCGACGAATCCACTAACATTTTGGAAAATGTTTAAAGATTTGTATCTGAAACCTTGGAGCATACAGACACAAGGTTGTGCGCCTATCAAGTGCACAGTTTGGCCTCATATTGGCAAAAGGAAAACAAATTATCTCTCAACCATAGCTAGTTTAATCCGTCAGACCCCTCTCCTGAGTTTTATCGATAAACACTGATTATATCGGGAAAATTTTGTCTGAATTTTGTCATTATAATTCATTATTGTCGTAAATTTAGACCAAGAAATTGTTCGTTTTGTCATTATAATCGACTGTTTCCGAAAAACTCATTATCGACTATTTCCTTATAATCCAATTCAATCTATTTGTACAATTTTCTAATTGATTATGATGGATTATAATCTCTACATTTTGTACAAAACTTAGTTGTAAAATTTTCAATATATTCTGCAATACTTACGGCCAACTCGAAAGCTAAACCTACTCAGTTTTATAATGCCCGTTTAATCGGGCATTATAAACTCGTTTTTCGCTACTCATTCGTTCCTTCCCCAAGTTTGTTCTTCCCCCGTGTCCCCCCCCCCCCCCCCCCCCCAAAAAAAAAATTACCCCCCACACACAATATACCACCCCTTTTCCACACATTTGACCCCCCTCCGTTAAACCCTACCTCCCTCCAGCTTACCCCCACCTTCCAAGCTTACTACCACCAGTTCAACCTGCCCCCGTTAACGCCCTCTAAGCAAATGTACACCCCCGCTTATACCTCTGGGGGCGTATAAATGGGGGAGAGGTGGGGATGTAAGCGGGGAGGTTTAAGCGGGGAAGGGTGGAGTGTGGTGCTAAGCGTGGGGAGTGTATATTGGAGGGACGACAAGGAACGACAAAGGAAGGTAACTTGGATTAGGGAAAGACAATAAAGATAAGCAAAAAACGAGTAATTGTCAACTTGAGAAAATTGTGAAACCAAAAATTGAAAATGCGATAAATCATTTTTAAGCCAAACCAACTCTCTTTTAATCTGTAATCGAGCCAAAAGCAATTGTTATGTTTTGACCACACTGTTCCTTGTATAAAATTTTTGTACATTATAAGTGATTATAACCCTTGATTATAACCAATAATCCATTGAATACTTGATTATATTCGATTGAAATGGATTTTACAGAATCGAAGTTTTTTTTTGTATTTTATAGAGACTGAAATTGAAAGTCCAATTTAATTGATTTATAATGATGAAACTCCAGTACGGGATACTCTTGGTGACTATGGATTTTCAAGCAGAAGCATCCTTACTTGTTGCAATGCAGGTCTAGTCATCTTAAAAATACTGCTAAGTTCTTAGAGACTCTTGATAATTTTTCTCACAATTTTCAAGATCTTTAAAAACAACAAAAACTTTTGCAAATTCTAATGATGAAAATGTTATCTAGTTTATTAGAAGTACTAACAAAAAAGCCAACAAAGTACAGAAAATAAACCGAATACAGAAAGTCTACAGAAATTGAATTTTGTCAGGATGTGGTTAATTTATGGTCGCATTGCTCCATTTTATAGCTCATATATTCTGATTCACCAAATTTTACATCTTTTATAAAGAAAATGCTACCGCTCATAAAATCTCCATTTTTTAAAAGTCAATTTTTGCATTCTTTGTTTTTTTCTTTCAAAATTTCGGTCTTTTTTAGGGATTTTTGCTCACCTTCAAGATCCTTGACACAACTTGCCATGTTTTCAAAACAAAATTTAAGGTTTTTCAAAAAGTTATCAGCTGAGCTCTGGGAGATAGCTGCTCGCATCAAGAAAATTTTTTTTTCTGACCTGGAATACTTCATATCTAAAATAAATTTCTGGTCAGGAATTCTTTGTGAAATGTTTTATTAAAGCAGGAATTTTCTTAATATTTTTCATTTCTAATCTTATTTCTGATCAGAAATGAGCTAAGTCTAGGCTCTTTCTAGCTAGAAAAAATACTCCGAATGGGACTCGAACTCCCATCCTGCTACTTTGTAGGCGGTTGTGTCAACCGCTAGGCCCCATAACCGCATAAGGTAAGATAGTTTTAGCAATCTAATGCAAAGCTAGGGTTATTGTGTATACTCGAAGCATGTTTGTCTCGTTGCGGTTGAGCAGTGAACAGATTTCCGGTTTTTGATTTCCGGAAGTTGTTTACTTCTAAACTAAGAAAGAAATAGATGATCAGAAAACTTTTTTCGACGAGGTTTGTTATCCTCAGACATTGTTTGACTGGCTAGGTGACACTTTTTTGACGTTTTTTGAGGCATTTGAAAAATAGTGAAACGCTCATGTAAGTTAGGAACAATTTAGACCTGCTAGAGACAGTTTTCAATTCCTGATAACTTAATAAATTTTATCGCATAAGAATAATCTTCATTTTCAATTCATCAGATAGTACAAAAAATAGAAAAATTTTGTTAGAATAGAGTCGGTCTTTTAAAAGTCGATTACACGCCGATATTTGTCTGATGAAAAACATCAAAAGCAATTATTTTGTCGCTTTTTTAAAAGCGAGAACAAAAATGAATGCATACAGACAGCAGTTTCAAGGACTCTTTCATGGTAAAATCCTTGAGAACGCTGCTTGTGTGAACTCATTTTTGTGTTCTCTTTTAAATAAAGCAACAAAATGATTGCGTTTGGCGTTTTTGTTTGTTGAGACACATATCGACTTCTTATAACATGCTTTTGTAGAAACAACTCCATTTTTATCAGAGTTTATACATTTTTGTACCCTTTATGAATTTTGATACCGTGCATTGAAAATGAATAAATTTCATCTGCGATTATTTTATATGAAAAAATCAGGAACTGAAAACTCTGAGGTTCATTCAGAATGTAACTCAGATAAAAAGTTGGTTCAAATGATGCTTTTTCAAAGCCAATATTGTCATTTTTACTTAAAGTTTTTCGATGGTGAATTTTTTTTATTAGATTTTTTCAGTTGAATCATGAAAATTTTTTCGATCTTAATTTTTTATTTTTTTTTAGAAAAATTTTACCAAATGGTGGCCCAAAAATATTTCATGGATAAACGGCATTACGTACACGGCCCTGGACCCTGATGCAAGCATTCTTGGTTCATTTTTCTATTGCGAATGACAAAAAAATAATTTTGTTTGGATACGCTTTTTTCGTTCCGACTTTTGCAGAAATAATTATGATAGCGTTTTCGACGTTATTTTATATTCATCGTGAAATTTATTGTTGACCAGAGCTCAAAATTAAATAGATACTTTTCGATAGATTAGCATTCTCCTCCCCAAAGCAGTTTTTTTCAATTTATCTCTTTTTGCCAAAAAAACCCAAGTAGGTTACAGAAAAATTGGAACTTTTAGGGCGTCACCTTGGTATGAGCAGTCAGTCGTGCTTAATTTAATAAATTTCTTGTGTTCAGGTGTTACGATAATAAATAGCATGATCAATCAGAAATGGGTAGACTTGAAGCTAAAGTTGAAGTTACTAGAGTTCAAGCAAAGCTTTTTATTTAGAGACACGTAATTATTTGGTTATAATTAAAATTTCTGTAGTAAGATTTGAATTCATTGCCCGCTGCACTGCACAGCAAAGTGATTATAATTAATTGACATATTCCTATTTTTGTCGGTACACCTATAGTAACCAATATATTGTGCTAGTTTTTTAGCAAATCTTTTTTAATATTTTCTTTGCTCTCGAGAAGAAAAGGAAAAAGCTTTGTTTGTGATTAATTGTTTTCTTTTCCCTCGGGAAAAATACAGGACTCGATAAATCACAGAGGCTGTCACTGTTGGATAAACAGGCTTTTCAGTCCTGTTTTTTCATAGTCTTTCAGCCATTTTTCAACATTTCCGTCTTCTTTCAATCTCAAAACCAAGTAATTATGGCAAGACTAATTTTTAAAAGAAGGCTAATATGTTGTTGTGAAAAAATAATGACTTATTTGCAAGGCAGCGAAACATTAAATTTGACGTCGTGCGATAAATCCACATTTGACTGTTTGCTTTTCCTTTCGTTCAATCCTTACTCTACCCCTCATTATTTTTAATTGAAATATTCCCTTTCAATTTCCCATGGGCGGAGATTTTTCACTTGGCATTTTTTTCTGTTGTCAAATCTACGTGTCAGAGCTTCGTTCAACTGCACTAGTTATATGCCGCGGAAAATATATAACGAAATCGATGACAAAAAAGAGTACAGTAAACACTCTCCCTCCGGTATATAGCTATTTACGTTTAGATTTGCGAAATTGGATGATGGTAAAGAACTGCAGAACAACAGTCAAAATCACCCTTTTATTCATTCCTGGGGGAAATAAATGGTAAATTGAGATGATGATTTGCTATGATTTGGGTGGCCGTTCTACCTGGAATGAATACCTACTAATCTCTCGATGGAACTGAGAGAAGAGGAGTTTAGACTATGGTTATAGTTAGTATACAGAATGACTGCTGTTATAAGTAGTTATATATTTGCTCGTACTAATTGACAGGAAAGTCAGCGATTCCTATAGTTCTCCTGTCCGTTCTCCCTAATGGACCTCGTGTTTCCGCCCGTCGTTTAAACCCGGCCTCCCGCTTTTTGTTCAACTTTGTTCAACCACCGGGCGTTCTCCATTCTGTTCACGCATTTACCTACTTAAATGTTCCATTAATCCCTCCCGCCCGTCACCCGTCCTTCTTATTTCCTCATTTGACTTGCACGGCTTTAGACTTCAAATTCGCCTAATGAACGTCATGTCATTTCCACATAGTTCTCTCTCTCTTTTCTACAGTGTTATTCTATAGTGACATTTAATAAACATTAAGATGGATTTATTTTAGTTTATTATTCTCCTTTTTCCGTCTTCTGAGCATATTTACACTTTCAAACACTGAAAAGAGCCAACATTTTTCCATAAGTAGAAGATGAACACTGATTTCTGACGCAAGCACTGAAAAACTTGAGCTTAATTGATTATAGTTGCACTTCATTATGTAGAGTTATTTGCCGCATAATTAGCGTTTACAAAATTTTACATCAGCAATGTTTGACCTAATGCACTGAGATTTTCAATTTCGTCATTATCCGCAGGTAAAAAAGAACCCATTTAAACCGCTGCTACCATCATTTTCTGTCTTAGAAACAAAATTAAAAAAAAAACAACTATAGTTTTTTAACAACGGAAAAAATTTAGCAAAACACCGTCGCAAAAACAGTCTTTGCGTCTTAAAATTCCAAAATTACTTCTACAACCCCGGCATATCGAAATATCTTAAATTTTGCCAACCCTATAAATAAAAGCATTGGATTAGCGCTAGAGCGTTCTATGTAAAATTCGAACTTCGCTGCATTCTTATTGGTATCTAATTGACAATTGCCCTTCTTTCTTGTACGGGGATGGGGGGGGGGGGGGGTAATTGTTAACTAGATCCTATATATTTGTTAAGAAAACCACAAAAACACATGAAGAAAAAATTTTCCCTACAAAGTTTAGTTTTTTTTTCTGCGTCAGATGGCAAGATCTGCAGCTTTAAAATGTGTTTACGAATTTTTACATGATTTGGAAATGTTTTCAAGCTTTAATACATCCAACATGGAGTGACGAGATATAAAAAAGTTCATCTGAGGAGTGTCAAAATATATCAAACCGCTCAATTTTAAGAAACATGAAAAGCTTGAAGCCTTCTGAATCAGGGCTGAAAGAGCTTGCATAAGTTTCTATCGTGATATATGTACAAATGTTTTTCGATCCTTACAAGACAATTTTTTTGTTGGAGAAAAAGCGGAATATAAATGCTCTCAGATGTGATTTTTCCAGACTCGTTTCCCTTGTCAGAATTGCAGTTTTCATGGACACCAAAATAAGTGGTAAATGAGACATTAACGAAAATACTGATGAAAGTGAGTAACAAGTCGAAAAAATCTACATTCAAAATTTTTTTAAAGTTCCTTATTTGAGGCTTGTTGGCACATTCTAGACTTCTACGTTTCCAATTTGTTCTCTCAAAATGTGAGAAAAAAACTGGATTACGCTGCTCTCTGCCAATTTTTTCTATAAAACAAGTGGTGTGCTCAAATTTTTTTTGACCTTCCGTCGGTTTTTAGATTTACAGTCAGCTTTCGTAGCATTTTTGATCTCTGCCGAAACCCCAGGGTAAAACTGACATTAAGGAATCTCGAATCTGATTAAATGACGCCCTTTTGTAATTAATTCTCTCCATTCTGATTACCATTTTCAACAACTTTTTAAAATTCCAATTTGAAATAAATTTTAGGGAAACTCATTTAGCTTTAAATATAACCCATTTTTTTCAATTGTGGACTTCCCAGCACTATTTTCTTAGCAAACGTTTCGGCCTTTTCTTTGTTCTGAGAAAGAAAGATACAACCGAAATATGGTAACACGTAATTATTTAACTACGATAACTAAGTACAGTTATCTGTTCACAATGAGACTTCCTGTCTGTACCCCACAATGAATGTAAACAGATCTTATTTGTTAGGTTATCATCAGGGGCGGATTTAGGGGGGGGGGTGCTGCGGACGCCTTCTTTTCTCAGAGATTTGACCCTCTGCCGACCCAAAGGGTCCCCCTTTGAACTATTATGAGATATACATTTTCAGTTGACGGACCCCAAATTTTTTCTAAAGGCGCCTTTGGCGCTAAATTATACTAACGCTACTTTTTGTTCAAAAAATTCCAAAAACTGACTAAAAACGTTTTTTTTGGCATGTTTTTGAAAATCCGCCATTCCCTCCCCCCACTCGATGTATACACTATCTATTGTTTTAATCAATGTTTTAAGATTTGTTTTTGGGTTCCGATCACAAAGGATAAGCTCTTGCTTTTAAATTGCGTGTTTTCATAAATAATTATTTCATCACTAGCTTTTATTTATTCACATGCAAGTTTAGTAATAAACAAAAACTGCGGAATCCACTTACAATTTGCGAAATCCGCTTGCATTTGCGGCTTCAGCTTACATTTTCGGTTTAGAATTACATTTCTTGGAATCCTGTTACAATTGCGGAATCCAGAACTAGCCTGCTTTGCTGATTGGCAATTCCCCAACAAAACAAATATGCCGACAAAATTTACGTCACAAGGAATCCACGGAACTTTTGTAATCGACGAATCCACTAACATTTTGGAAAATGTTTAAAGATTTGTATCTGAAACCTTGGAGCATACAGACACAAGGTTGTGCGCCTATCAAGTGCACAGTTTGGCCTCAAATTGGCAAAAGGAAAACAAATTATCTCTCAACCATAGCTAGTTTAATCCGTCAAACCCCTCTCCTGAGTTTTATCGATAAACACTGATTATATCGGGAAAATTTTGTCTGAATTTTGTCATTATAATTCATTATTGTCGTAAATTTAGACCAAGAAATTGTTCGTTTTGTCATTATAATCGACTGTTTCCGAAAAACTCATTATCGACTATTTCCTTATAATCCAATTCAATCTATTTGTACAATTTTCTAATTGATTATGATGGATTATAATCTCTACATTTTGTACAAAACTTAGTTGTAAAATTTTCAATATATTCTGCAATACTTACGGCCAACTCGAAAGCTAAACCTACTCAGTTTTATAATGCCCGTTTAATCGGGCATTATAAACTCGTTTTTCGCTACTCATTCGTTCCTTCCCCAAGTTTGTTCTTCCCCCGTGTCCCCCCCCCCCCAAAAAAAATTACCCCCCACACACAATATACCACCCCTTTTCCACATTTGACCCCCCTCCGTTAAACCCTACCTCCCTCCAGTTTACCCCCACCTTCCAAGCTTACTACCACCAGTTCAACCTGCCCCCGTTAACGCCCTCTAAGCAAATGTACACCCCCGCTTATACCTCTGGGGGCGTATAAATGGGGGAGAGGTGGGGATGTAAGCGGGGAGGTTTAAGCGGGGAAGGGTGGAGTGTGGTGCTAAGCGTGGGGAGTGTATATTGGAGGGACGACAAGGAACGACAAAGGAAGGTAACTTGGATTAGGGAAAGACAATAAAGATAAGCAAAAAACGAGTAATTGTCAACTTGAGAAAATTGTGAAACCAAAAATTGAAAATGCGATAAATCATTTTTAAGCCAAACCAACTCTCTTTTAATCTGTAATCGAGCCAAAAGCAATTGTTATGTTTTGACCACACTGTTCCTTGTATAAAATTTTTGTACATTATAAGTGATTATAACCCTTGATTATAACCAATAATCCATTGAATACTTGATTATATTCGATTGAAATGGATTTTACAGAATCGAAGTTTTTTTTTGTATTTTATAGAGACTGAAATTGAAAGTCCAATTTAATTGATTTATAATGATGAAACTCCAGTACGGGATACTCTTGGTGACTATGGATTTTCAAGCAGAAGCATCCTTACTTGTTGCAATGCAGGTCTAGTCATCTTAAAAATACTGCTAAGTTCTTAGAGACTCTTGATAATTTTTCTCACAATTTTCAAGATCTTTAAAAACAACAAAAACTTTTGCAAATTCTAATGATGAAAATGTTATCTAGTTTATTAGAAGTACTAACAAAAAAGCCAACAAAGTACAGAAAATAAACCGAATACAGAAAGTCTACAGAAATTGAATTTTGTCAGGATGTGGTTAATTTATGGTCGCATTGCTCCATTTTATAGCTCATATATTCTGATTCACCAAATTTTACATCTTTTATAAAGAAAATGCTACCGCTCATAAAATCTCCATTTTTTAAAAGTCAATTTTTGCATTCTTTGTTTTTTTCTTTCAAAATTTCGGTCTTTTTTAGGGATTTTTGCTCACCTTCAAGATCCTTGACACAACTTGCCATGTTTTCAAAACAAAATTTAAGGTTTTTCAAAAAGTTATCAGCTGAGCTCTGGGAGATAGCTGCTCGCATCAAGAAAATTTTCTTTTCTGACCTGGAATACTTCATATCTAAAATAAATTTCTGGTCAGGAATTCTTTGTGAAATGTTTTATTAAAGCAGGAATTTTCTTAATATTTTTCATTTCTAATCTTATTTCTGATCAGAAATGAGCTAAGTCTAGGCTCTTTCTAGCTAGAAAAAATACTCCGAATGGGACTCGAACTCCCATCCTGCTACTTTGTAGGCGGTTGTGTCAACCGCTAGGCCCCATAACCGCATAAGGTAAGATAGTTTTAGCAATCTAATGCAAAGCTAGGGTTATTGTGTATACTCGAAGCATGTTTGTCTCGTTGCGGTTGAGCAGTGAACAGATTTCCGGTTTTTGATTTCCGGAAGTTGTTTACTTCTAAACTAAGAAAGAAATAGATGATCAGAAAACTTTTTTCGACGAGGTTTGTTATCCTCAGACATTGTTTGACTGGCTAGGTGACATTTTTTTGACGTTTTTTGAGGCATTTGAAAAATAGTGAAACGCTCATGTAAGTTAGGAACAATTTAGACCTGCTAGAGACAGTTTTCAATTCCTGATAACTTAATAAATTTTATCGCATAAGAATAATCTTCATTTTCAATTCATCAGATAGTACAAAAAATAGAAAAATTTTGTTAGAATAGAGTCGGTCTTTTAAAAGTCGATTACACGCCGATATTTGTCTGATGAAAAACATCAAAAGCAATTATTTTGTCGCTTTTTTAAAAGCGAGAACAAAAATGAATGCATACAGACAGCAGTTTCAAGGACTCTTTTATGGTAAAATCCTTGAGAACGCTGCTTGTGTGAACTCATTTTTGTGTTCTCTTTTAAATAAAGCAACTAAATGATTGCGTTTGGCGTTTTTGTTTGTTGAGACACATATCGACTTCTTATAACATGCTTTTGTAGAAACAACTCCATTTTTATCAGAGTTTATACATTTTTGTACCCTTTATGAATTTTGATACCGTGCATTGAAAATGAATAAATTTCATCTGCGATTATTTTATATGAAAATATCAGGAACTGAAAACTCTGAGGTTCATTCAGAATGTAACTCAGATAAAAAGTTGGTTCAAATGATGCTTTTTCAAAGCCAATATTGTCATTTTTACTTAAAGTTTTTCGATGGTGAATTTTTTTTATTAGATTTTTTCAGTTGAATCATGAAAATTTTTTCGATCTTAATTTTTTATTTTTTTTTAGAAAAATTTTACCAAATGGTGGCCCAAAAATATTTCATGGATAAACGGCATTACGTACACGGCCCTGGACCCTGATGCAAGCATTCTTGGTTCATTTTTCTATTGCGAATGACAAAAAAATAATTTTGTTTGGATACGCTTTTTTCGTTCCGACTTTTGCAGAAATAATTATGATAGCGTTTTCGACGTTATTTTATATTCATCGTGAAATTTATTGTTGACCAGAGCTCAAAATTAAATAGATACTTTTCGATAGATTAGCATCCTCCTCCCCAAAGCAGTTTTTTTCAATTTATCTCTTTTTGCCAAAAAAACCCAAGTAGGTTACAGAAAAATTGGAACTTTTAGGGCGTCACCTTGGTATGAGCAGTCAGTCGTGCTTAATTTAATAAATTTCTTGTGTTCAGGTGTTACGATAATAAATAGCATGATCAATCAGAAATGGGTAGACTTGAAGCTAAAGTTGAAGTTACTAGAGTTCAAGCAAAGCTTTTTATTTAGAGACACGTAATTATTTGGTTATAATTAAAATTTCTGTAGTAAGATTTGAATTCATTGCCCGCTGCACTGCACAGCAAAGTGATTATAATTAATTGACATATTCCTATTTTTGTCGGTACACCTATAGTAACCAATATATTGTGCTAGTTTTTTAGCAAATCTTTTTTAATATTTTCTTTGCTCTCGAGAAGAAAAGGAAAAAGCTTTGTTTGTGATTAATTGTTTTCTTTTCCCTCGGGAAAAATACAGGACTCGATAAATCACAGAGGCTGTCACTGTTGGATAAACAGGCTTTTCAGTCCTGTTTTTTCATAGTCTTTCAGCCATTTTTCAACATTTCCGTCTTCTTTCAATCTCAAAACCAAGTAATTATGGCAAGATTAATTTTTAAAAGAAGGCTAATATGTTGTTGTGAAAAAATAATGACTTATTTGCAAGGCAGCGAAACATTAAATTTGACGTCGTGCGATAAATCCACATTTGACTGTTTGCTTTTCCTTTCGTTCAATCCTTACTCTACCCCTCATTATTTTTAATTGAAATATTCCCTTTCAATTTCCCATGGGCGGAGATTTTTCACTTGGCATTTTTTTCTGTTGTCAAATCTACGTGTCAGAGCTTCGTTCAACTGCACTAGTTATATGCCGCGGAAAATATATAACGAAATCGATGACAAAAAAGAGTACAGTAAACACTCTCCCTCCGGTATATAGCTATTTACGTTTAGATTTGCGAAATTGGATGATGGTAAAGAACTGCAGAACAACAGTCAAAATCACCCTTTTATTCATTCCTGGGGGAAATAAATGGTAAATTGAGATGATGATTTGCTATGATTTGGGTGGCCGTTCTACCTGGAATGAATACCTACTAATCTCTCGATGGAACTGAGAGAAGAGGAGTTTAGACTATGGTTATAGTTAGTATACAGAATGACTGCTGTTATAAGTAGTTATATATTTGCTCGTACTAATTGACAGGAAAGTCAGCGATTCCTATAGTTCTCCTGTCCGTTCTCCCTAATGGACCTCGTGTTTCCGCCCGTCGTTTAAACCCGGCCTCCCGCT
>NC_087062.1:68181211-68239018 GCF_963678635.1 Symsagittifera roscoffensis
CGCGCGCTCCATTTCAAATTTAAACATATTGGCACCGAAGATGATTTTAGAAAAATTTTAGGGTTGGTCGACCGAAAATGAATATCAAAAAATAATACCATAGGGGAACCGCTTGGTTGGTGATTCGGTGAAAACCCTGAGAAGGATTGAAAAATTTAATCCAGATGAGGAATACTGGCTATTTCAGACCCGGATTACGTTGATAAGTCTTCCAAATGAAATTTTGTTAATAGTTTCATAGATTGTAGCTCTGATGTCTTGCTCTTGATCCATGCAATATTTTTGCTTAAAATTGAAAAAAATGTTGTCAAAAATATACCAATAGACAAATCAAAACAAAAACAAGATTTTTCTTGAGGGCAACCTATTTTAAAAGACAATTTTTGAAAACATTTTCCTTGTTTTACAAATTTTGCCAAAATTATTGCATCAACCGACTAAACTGCCCTCACTGAAAATATCAATTTCTGATTTAAAGCACTAACCAGCTTATTCCGGTTTTGAAAGTGCAAGTTTTAACCATTTAACCAAAACTGGTTAGTACTTCAAATCAAAACCTTAGACCTCAGACAGGATAGTTCGGATCCTTTCCAGTCGGAGAGCAAAAACGTTAATTTGCGTTTAATTTTTCTCAGTGTAGACATTGAAAATAGGCATTTCAGAGATTAAAAAAATGAATTTGCGCTTAATTTGGTCCTGTAGTGCACTAACACTCACAAAAACTACGTTGGCGTTCAATTGTGCGCGTTTTGTTTCCGTTTTGTACATTTGTTTTACACCAGATGTGTAGTAGTTCATATTGCATCTAGAAGTTGGTCCTCATCTTGATATTTCAGGTCTTAATTTGTGTCTCAAAATTTTTTGATGCAATACTTATCTGTAGTTTATATACTACATAATGTAAAATATTACTTATTTAGATCGTGTGGTTTTTTCTTTTGTTCTCAGGATCAAATTTAATTTTTTTGACGTTTGAATTTTGATTTCTTTTAAAATTAAATTCAAATTCGTTTGTCAAAAACAAATCAAATTCCGCTCTCAAGCAACAAATTTCAAATGGCGCCAAAAACAGCATGTTTTTTGTTTCAAAAGTGGATTTTAATAATCAAAATCACCAAAGGAGGTAAAAAAAACGCCAATGATCCACTTTTCTCAAATTATGTCAGTTAAATCATGTCAGGTCAGTCATTGGAATTTCGTGAATTACGCTATACCTGTTACTGTGAAAAATCAAACGTGTCCTCAGTTCGCTTTTTGTTCCGACTATCGATACGAATGTAACAACGGAATAATTGTGCTCGCGGTGGGTTTTTTTCCTCAGACAAACTTCGACTTTTTAACAATCCAATTTCGACGGAATTATTTTCACATCATTCAAAAGGTAGTGTTGTACTCAGCTTAAATTTGAAAAGATATTTCACCGGTGATCAATTTTTGTGAAGTTATGAGGGTTTAAAAATTGCCATTTTGGCTAATTTGGGACAATTAACGCGCGATATATTTAACGTGCAAGCGGAGATTTAATCCGTCTTCGGAATCGTTCCAAATTGGTTGAAAGAAGCTTATTTGCCATAATTGATTTGTTACAAGGAACTAAATCTATCCTTTCGTACTTTATGTGGCGTGTGAGGGGTTGATTTTCATAAAAATTTTCAAATTTAAGAATTTTTTTAAAATTTGTTACATCTATTTTTTATAAGTTATTACTGCTCCATAAACCTTAAAAGGCAGTCGGAAGATTCAGGGCTTCGCCTTGATACGAGCGGTCTTGTTTGGTTTGATTGTGTTCAATGGTTTGTTTACAACTGTATATTGGCTACCCTTATTACAGTGGACCGTTTCCCGCCGACCATCAGAAACCAAAAAGAAATACCTGTGATGGGCGGTGCATTTGATATGAAAAACTTCCGTAACAGCCGTGTTTAAATTGACTGGCCATTTTTTTGTCCAGTTGATTTTTTTCGGCATTAGATGGCTGTTTTATTTTCAAACAATTGCTAATTACTTTCGTTTTTGGTATTGATAAAAATTCAACCAATTCTTATGTTGTTAACCAGCTACCTGAAAAAAACACGGATCTCACAATTATGTATCAGTTTGGACAACCAAGCATTATTCAACACAAATAACGTAAATTTTGACTAGTTTATATAGAACGGCGACATCTATGGAATCGCGACGTCTAAAAAGACCAAGCCAAAAATTTTGAAATAAGAAGATAATTTACTTGAAAGTTATAAAATTTCTTAAAAATTGGTATGCAATTTATAATCTAGAAAACAAACAAAAAACTTCGGTACCCATCAATTGGGTTATTGATTTGCTTCGATATAATTGAATTATGGTAATTTATCAAAAAGCCATTCGTGCGTACCCAATCATTGTGTGCACCCAATAAGGAATAGTGTCATGAAAAAAAAATCCCACGCTAAATATTATATCACGCAGTAGTAATTGTTCAAAATTGAATTGAGCAAATTAAATTGGTTATTTAAAATAAATATATGGATCGAAACTTAGCACTTTTTATTTGATATAAGTAAGCCCTGATACCTGCAGTCTTGTTTTGTATATAAACACAAGCCATGTTCCTTTCTTTCATTTTTTATTAGTTTGGTTGAGCAAAATGGAAAAGCGAAAACTTAACACAAGCTGTGGTAAATTTGATTGCAAACTTAAACCGTTTTCAGGCAGAACCAATGCGGCAATTATTTGAGAAGTTGTTTTTTTAGCATACTTTAGTATCCAATCTGAAAAGTTTTATATATGAAACGACTAATTTAATTAAGAGAAAAAAACTGAATCATGACAGAACTTGAAACTGCGGAAAAAATGGCGTACTTAATTTGTTTGTACGTACTTAAACTGCGGCTTAAAATTGGCAATTATAGCCTGCTGGCTTGGATGTATCAATAAGGCATCATAAAGCAGATGAACAAATGTTTCAAGCATCTGGCTGAAGCATACAGAATGCCGTTCATGAAATTTAAAAAAAAAATGGATTTGGAAGTGTTATTACAGTCTATGGTCTACATCTTGAACGGAAAAATTGTAGACTGTTGTTCAGTCGTTTTTAGTTATTTTAAAATTTAAATTCAAGAGATCATATTTGCTGTGTACGAAAATGAAGGCCGCTTTAGGTTTTTGTTTGAATTTTAGCACAGAAGCTAGCAAAATCTTTTGAGTACACCGAAATATAGGCATGTTTCTGTGGCCAATTAAACACTAAAAAACAGGAAATGAGAACAAATATGGATGATTACGAATAGTATACACGCCCCTTCAGGTTGCCAGAATTTTTTGGAGTGCTTTCAACTAATGTTTTAAACATTAAAAAAAGACTGCTATCAACGAAAACTGGCGAGACAATCACAAACAGCAAAAAGAAACATTATGGCAAATTTTAACACCTTCAAGTACCACAGATGGTGGGAAACCTTTGACTGGCAAACGGGAATCTTCTACTGTGATGACTCTTTTATAGATTGCTTCTGTTAAAGTAGAAGTTTTCTGTTGCAATAGGAGACACGGCCGTTCATAACAGGGACTTCATAAGCAACTCTTGATTGTTTCTTCCACCGTTCGAAAATATCAAGATTGACTAGAACCATACGGTAGCCAAGTGTCCCCTCCAAACTGGACCTCAATGTTTTTTCTCATGCTATTTACAAAGCATTAAAGGTTGGAAAAGTTTCGAATAAATAAGGGGCGGATCTAGGATTTTCTCGAGGATTGGATTTTTTTTATTTTTCGAAAATTCTGTCGGTCTTTTTTTTCTTAGATTGCCCAAATTGATTTTTCAAGCGCTGCCGCAACGCTGTTAAGACCCAATTTTGCGCCAGAGCGAATTTTTTGAAAAGCACATTGAAGTTTTTGAGCACTGTGTGGAAAATTTTGCCCCTGGATCAATATTTTATGATTTTCTTCTTTACCTAAAATTTATTACAATCGATTACAAAAAAAATTACTTAGAAATGTTGTATTTATTTTAACAGAAGCTAACCTGACATTTCAAAAAAAAAGTTCATTAGTTTCAAAGTCTGAACTTTAAAATAAGAGCATCACCTTTCTTTAATCTTACATTTCGGTTTAATTGATTTGAAAAAAACGTCATCTTGTTTTCAGTTTGCGTTTCAAGAAAGTATTTAATGCAATATATATGCTTTTGGGTATATATATTTTTTAAAATTTGAAATCTCTTCTGAGCCGCTTAAAAGTTATCCATGAGCCAGTATTAATTTCTATTTTCATAATAATCATGGCATTATTTTTTTATGATATAAGAAAAACTTTCCGTCAAAATTGTCTCAATGGAAAAATCCAGCGCTACCTAGGCAAAAAGTTTTCCAAAGTGTTTTACAATTTCTGCCAAAAAAAATTTCCTTTTCGTTGTCTGTAATTCATTTTGTTGACAAATAATGTCAATCACCAGTATTCCTATTCAATCACCTATTTTCCCTCACCGGTATTCCCGCTTAATCTACTGTTATGAATTGTCGCTTGTTACGAATTGTTGCCTGTTACGAATTGTCGAGAGGAACTAGAGGAATACTGCGCGTGAATCAGTGTTCCCTGCTTATTTTACTGTTACGAATTGTCGCATGTTACAAATTGTCGCTTGTTACGAATTGACACGCTACTCACCATCTTGTTCATATCCTTGGCTTATGATTTTACTTTGGTTGATTTTACATTTTCTAAAATGAGGCATGAATTGCAGGCATTAAAATGACAGTAGCACTGAATGGTTTTCCAAAAGTTAGTGTTTCGATGGTCGTCTCTCGCCCTCTTCGCTAAAGATCTTAAACTGATTTATCCATAACAATTAGAAGGAGGGGCGCGAGTAGAAAGGGTGTTCTCTTTCAGCATGCTCGTTTTTCATCCCATTTATCAGAGCGTCACCACCAATGTAATCTAATTTGAAAATTCATCTCGGTCATAAATTTCTTGGGTATTTCTCTTTATTTTTTCGTTCTGCTCGAGCGGGCTTGAAATTGGTGGGTTATAAAATGATGTAATAAAGTATGGTAAGAACGGCAACTACCATTGGCCTCCTACTCAAGTAGGAACGCTAGATGACAAAAACCGGTGATTCTCTGCCGGAAAATGTTAGCCCTGTTAATCCCTGTTTTCCGTATTTCAGCAGACAGCTCAGAAGCCAACGGGACGCCGACCATTTGGAGATGACAGAAACTATTTCATTGGATTGCTGATCAATTTTTAGCCCACCGCCGACCAGCCAAGAGTTCGTCTTAAATTGGGTTTATGTTATACAATCCCATAGCTTCAATCAGGGAGAAAAATAAAGCAGAGTACATTATTGTTAGATTGCTAAGTCTACATTTGCCCGCAATTTTAACCCTCAATATTCCCTTTTTTAACTAAAGTCATTCAAAGCCCTCTAAAATAACAGGGAAAATTTAGTAATCAGAAGGCCTAAATAAATTCAGCTCCTTTTAGTGAAAAGAGCAGTGATTTCAAGTCTGAATAAAAAATTAGTTAAGATGTCTTAACGAGCGAAAAATTTTGAGCTAGAGTTTCAAGTTACTTTTGCCCAGCGTCCCATTTCTGTCCAATGCATACAAATACTTAGTTTCACCTCAAATACTTACCAACCAGTGTTATCTTTCCGTAACTCGATAAAAAAAATTATCCACATTTGTAAATGAAAATTACCTTAAAAGGAAACAAAGATCTATCTACCTTTGACGGAATCAGCAGCTTTAGGTTTAAAATTAGAATAAAAAACAACCAGTTCTTTTTTTTTTGCAATTTGCTGCATGAAAATGTACCTACTAAACTGAAATTCTGATTTCCCTTTTGATTTCCGTCAAGATTGATTTATATTAGTTAGCATTTGTCGCATTCCTGGTACAGCCTTGGGCTCATAGTTATAAATCTATTTTCCAATTTGCTTTCCTAGTTCTCATTGAAGACGGAATTGGCTGAGAAACTTTGTGATGTCTTGCGCAAACTGACGTTTAATTTATAACTCCTTCACATTATCTGCCCATAACATGTTCCTATATACCCTGAGGTGGTGTACACTTAAACACACCATATTTTACTCCCCCAAGAGCCCTGCGTCACCACCCGTGAATTATTAACCCGTGAAATTGCTTTTTTCACACTTGGTCGGCTATTTTTGCTGAGAAGCTGTTGCAAACTGTAAAAAATTGAGATGATTCAAGCATCCACCTCGCTCTCGGTTTCCGAGCAGAGTCGGACCAACTTTGCGTCTCGGCCTCTAATTGTGACGCCGAAGAGTATTCCCGATTTCATGATTCCGGATCTGAACTCGACTAAAACCCCCGTCAGGTGAGCCAATTTGAATGATGTTTATTATAAGACAGCACGAATTAATAGTAGTGAGTATTAGCCTGGGAGTTGAACTTTTTAGGTATTTTTTTTATGATTGCCAATAAATTGAACTGACTAGAAAATTGAAACGCATTGAAAAACTTTTTAAAATTAAAAATGAGAAAGCGTACATATAGAAGTAAATCAGGTTTTGTGCTGTAGAGCTAGAAAATTTTTTCCGAATTGAAGTCGCACAATTCTGGAGCTAATTAGTTTTGCGGAACTTTGTACAACGTAAGCCATATCAGCCTACTTGAAGTTTATCTAGTAGGCGTTAACAAAGCTTTATGGTCTGTAGTGGATAAAATGCTGCTTTTGAAGTCTGTAGGTCAAAAACGCCACGGAACGATAACGCCTAGTACGAGATAATGTTGTTTGAAACGTTCAAAAGCACACTAAAACCAAAAGTTCAAAGTTTGCGAGACATTAATTTTTGTTGTGTATTTCATGCGACTAGAGCCATTCGAATTGTTTAGAGAACCAAGAGTGAAACAAGCTCAACACTGCATCTTGTGAATTTGCAGAGAAAAAATCTAAAAATTAGATTTGATAATTTGGAAAGGTGGAAATAACAGCTGCTACTTCTTTCTTACATGACTGTACCTAATGTGGTCAAAAATATTACCACGTAATTTCATCAAAATTGCCATCGTTTTAAATAACTAACTGAAAGCGTACCAAAGTTAAATAAAGTTAACACAAATAAGTAGTTAGACTATAGATAAAATTCACGCAGCTAGGTTAGTGAGGAAAAAACAGGGCAAGTTTGATTAAAATTGAGAACTTCTGAGGGGGTACCCAAATCACATTTCATAAGTATCATTTTAAAAAAGTTGTTCAAAAAATCTTAAAAACTATTTTAAAATTTTTTTTCATCCCTGTCAAGTTTTAAGCGCATGCTCACAATTTTTCTCGAAAATAATTAAGCAAACAATCACTCCTATGAAATAAACTTAAAAGTGCCTGGCAATTGCTGAAAATATTGCCCTTTACTATACTATAATGATACCATCCCTAAATTAACTTATGACTTATGGGAAGTTCCTTCATTTGCTCTGAGGATTACGATCAACAGACTTAAAGTTGAAAAGTTTAATTTAAAATTGTCAAACTAAAAAAAAGTAACCTGTAATTTGTGTTTAATTGAAATTTTAGTACTTTTTTGAGAAACGAATGTTGAATAAGTTTGGGTCGAATTGGTTAGAAATTTGGAACTTTTTAGCGGAACAGAAGAAAAAGTGCATCCTTGTTCGAAATCACTGAACTGTGTTTAGAATTTAAAAGTCACGCCACATCCGCGTTCAGTCCCAAATAGTATAGTGGTGCCAAAAGACTGTGTCTAGAATGTCTGGACATAAAGGCTCAATAATCGCGTCAGGCCTGACACACTGAAATTCTCGAAAAGCCTGGACATATTTTTGCGAGAGTCGGACCATAAAGATGCATCCATTTCTAGATAAACAATTTTCAATGATCCTAAAAACGAGAAACAGCATCCAACTAAAAATTTCTTAATTTACTAGAAAAAGATATAACAATATAAAAGCTTTGTGTTTTTTGAAAAAACTTCAGATGGTTTTATTTTCCGAGCAGTCTCATGGAGCACTGAAACTCATATTTATTACCTTGTCCAAAAAAAAGCAAAAACAATGTGCATCGTTGACAATGCTTTTTGGATTTTTTTCCAGGTTTTCGCGACTGCATATTCAAGCTTTTGCGGCTTTCCAGATTTGCGCAACTTTAAGAAACGTGTAACTTATTGTTCAGTTGCTTATGTATTTTCAGATTTTGGCTTTGAATTTTGCTAGGTCACGCCGGTCACGAAGTCTCCATCTTGGTCGCGCTGTCTGCATCCTGGTAAAAAAACGATCTTTCAGGTGCAAAAATAAATCTGAAAAGGCAAATTATGGTCACACCGGTCGCGCCACCTTACGTCCCTTTCCTGAATTGCTCGCCTGACGGATCGTGCCAAATGCGATGCTCCCTGGGCTTCATCTCGATCTCAGGTTGCCATCCAGAGGGTAGCTCTAGTCACTCAATTGAGTTTAAAACACTTCAAGCCTTATCAACCTAACTAAAGTTGGATTCACTTCTGTCAGTAGGCGTTGCGCAATCAAAAACGGTTACCGAGGCTTTAAAACCTGCAGTGAGAAAAATGCTGGTTTTGGAATCTGTAGGTCGAAAAAACTAGTGAGCAATAACGGCTGGTACAAGATAAAATTGTTTGAAACGTTCAAAAGCACCCTTAAGTCAACACTTCAAAACTTTGAAGATAAATTTGCTTGGTCGTGTAGGCGAAGCAATAACTGTTTCCCAGCGTTATAATGTTTTTTTTGGAAGAGTTAGGTTTTTAATTCCGTTAAAAACCTAAGCGTTATAATGTTTTTTTTGGAAGAGTTAGGTTTTTAATTCCGTTAAAAACCTAAGCGTTATAATGTTTTTTCTAGGAAGAGTTAAGTTCCAGATCCTTTTTTGTCAATAACAAAAACCATTTGCTACTGGGGCGTCATTAAAAAGAAGTTTTCTCTTCTCAGTTTTCTCTTTGCAACCGGTCAAGTGAAAACCGGTTAAAATTTCTCTTTTCAACCGGTCAAATGAAATATTTTTTTTGCCGCGTTCACTACAACTACAAAAATTTTGATGCTATTTAAAAGGATTTGTTTGGATCAAAAATTTAAACATCTGATTTCGGAGGCGTTTTTTGGTCAGTCATAATTCATATGAAGAGTTTTGTTTTGCTTTGGGTCTGCTGGGTTTCCACCTCAAGTAGCTGCGTACTGTGGAGAAGACGCACGACCCTTGGCACTATGTTCAAATTTTAAATCTGACTTGTTGATTAAAAAATATTGTGTTCTTTGTAAATCATCAGTACAAAGTTACTCTAATTATTCAGCCGGATTTCGATGTTGGGCCTCTTAATGTTTTAACTTCCTTCTTTGTAGTTTTCTATGAAATCAATTTTTTGATACTGGTTTATCGGTTGTTGTAGCAACGGAAATCAAGTTAACGATGTGTTCAAAAAGATATGAATTAGTCGCCGAACAAAGTCTGCAGAAGAAAGTTTTTAAAAATAATTAAAGCGACTGGAGTCTTTTGAATTGTTGGGAGAACCAAGCGTAAACAAACTCAAAACCGCTTCTTGAGCAGTTGCAGAGAAATTCTCAAAAAATACATTTGTTAATTTGGGATGGTGAAAACAGAAGTTGCCATTTTTTTGTTGCGTGACTGTACTAATGCTGTCAAAAAACATTACCACGTAATTTCATCGCATTTGCCATCAGTTCCATTAACTAACTGTAAGTACGTCAGTCCAACACAACAAGTTCAACTTCTATAGATAAAACTCACGCAGCTGGGTTAGTGAGGGTCAAATTGGGGCAAATTTGATTAAAGGGTGAAAACTTCTGAAGCAATAACAAAATCTTAATTCGTAAGACTTATTTAGAAAAAATCTATCAAAACTAATCAAAACAAAAAAAATCCCACGATTTCATGTTCTGAGCGCAAGCGTACAGTTTTGCTTTGAAATAACCAAGAGAATGATCACTCCATCAAATTAAATTAAAATCTTAAGCTGGATTTTTTGCAGTATGATAACTTCTGCAGCAAGCCAACTGCGTGCCACCTGCTGAAAAAATTGCCCTTTACTAAGATAATTGTATCAACCATAAAGTATAATATGGGGAGTTTGTTCATATGCTCCAAGTTTCACGATCAACAGGCGCGATTTGAAATTCTTCAAACTAATAAAATAACCTGTAATAAATGTTTAATTGATATTTTAGTACTTTTTTGAGAAACGAATGTTGAATGTTTGAGAGGGAGACGTGAGGAGCTTAGAACTTTTTTTTAACGGAACAGGAAAAATTAGCGCAACCAGGGTCGAAATCATAGACTTGTGTTGGGACTTTGAAAGTCGCGGCGTGTCCGGATCCAGACCCAAATTGTATAGTGGCGCCGAAAAATTTTGTCTGGAAAGTCTGGACCTAAAGTGGTAAAAGTCGCGCCGTGAGTTGCAAAAGACTGAACATAGTAAAAATTGGGACATAAACGCTGCACATAAAGGGACTTAAAGTCTGGATCTTTGTACTATTTTGAGATATCCAATTTTGGAGACGTATCCTAAAATTTTTCTAAAGGCGCCTTCTGCGCCAATATATACGAATTTTGAGGGGGAGCTCTAAAAATCAAGTTGATTAGCAGGTCAAAAAACAAGGTCATTCTGCATAGTTGGAAAGGGAAAGTTTATATAATTTTTTTCTGTCTTTCGCGACTGTATGTCCGACTGTTTTGCGGCTTTCAAGATTTTCGCGACTTTATGTTCAGTTTTTTCGACTTTTCAGACACGGCGATGAAATTTTCCAGGTTCAGGCGGTCACGCGGTATTCATCTTCACCGCGCTGTCTCCATCCTGGTCACAAATGATTTTTTAGATGCAAACGTCTGTAAATGGCAAAGAATGGTCACGCCGGTCGAGCCTCCTGATGCCCCTTTCCTGAATTGCTTGCTTGATGATGTATTCTGGGTTGCACTTCTATACCAGATTTTGGTCCAAATGTTGGCTCTGGTCATTCAGTTGAATTTAGAATACCGGTATAATTTAATTCTGCTGGTTGAAAATGAAAAATTTTATTTGACTGAGTTTGAATTTCAGTCCTACATCGTCTATCACTTCTCAAAAGACATTGCACGACCACTCAAGGAGCCCGTCGTCGCCTCAGACCCGCAGGCACTCCAGTTTTGCCACTACGCAACCGGGAGAGCTGAACATAGAGTACTACCCCTTAACACACCTGCCCACTTCTGAACACCACTTCGGGGGGCAGGGAGGAGGAGGAATGGTGGAGTGTTCTTTTCAGACAAGTGGTCACGTGACTTCATTACCGGCCGATCCTCAAATTGGGGCTAAAGGGGGAGCACAAGTTCAACCGACAGATTACTCGGGGGGCCTGCTAAATGTGAAAGATGCCGGTCAGTTGTATGTACGGCGACACAGCTGGGATAGCCGAAAAACTGCTCAGCAGAAAACTATGCCCAATATCAAAATATGGTTAGTTTTTTACTCACTGATTCAGCATGTCGTCTTTTTGTGTTTTTGTTTCACTTCAAATAATCCGCGCAATTAAAAAAAATGAAAGTTGATTTCGGATTTTTGTGAAAACTTTAAATTTATGAAACTTTTTAAAAAAATTCCCAGATTATGAGGTTATAACCAAAAAATTGAGTTTTTTTGCCGCGAGCTCCTCATCAAAATTAGTCCAGTTTGGCTCCCGCGGCGCCTGTAGCAAGTTTCAACCAAGGTTATTTGTCCAAAAATTGATGGCGTTAAACAAAAACATAAGAAGGATTTTTTGATGGCAGATGCTTCTGTAAACAAACTTTTTCATAATTTTGAATATACGCAAAAGAGACGATACGGGTAAATTGTTTTCTTGTTGTTTCGACTTTTGTAAGGAAAGTAACGGAATATTTGTGCTCGGGGTGCTTTTTTCTTTTGGCAAATTTCGACTTTTCAACAAGCCATTTTTGACGGAATTTTTTTATCATTCAAAATTTATTATTGTCCCGAGCCTAAATTTAAGAGATATTTTACCTGTGCTCATTTTTCATAGAGTTGTAGGGGTTTAGTGTTTGCCATTTTGGCCAATTTGGGCAATTAACGCGATATTTCGCGCTATTAACGCGTACGCGGAGATTTAATCCGTCTTAAAAATCGTTCCAAGTTTTTTTGCCATGATTTATTTTTTAGTAGGAAAGAAATCTGTAATTTGTACTTTATATGGCGTGGGGGATGATTTTGACTAAAAATTCAAATTAAAAAAAAAGTTTTTTTCTCAGTTTATTTTTTTACGTTTAATTTTTTCATGTTATTATTGCTCCATAGACTTTAAAAGGCAGTCAGAAAATTCTGGGCTTCATTGAATACGAGCAGTTTTGTTAGGTTTGCCTTTTGAGTGAATGATTTAAACTGTTAATTACAGTTGTTCAATATATTCAATATATATTATATAACTCATAATGATTTTGGGAAATATTTAGTAGGTTTTGACTAAACAATTTGGCAACCAGTATGAAAAAAACTGAGAAGCGGGTTTGGTGGTCGCTTTCGCTCCCCCTAACCTGCATTTTGCAACTCATATCAATACAACTATTCAAAAAATATATTTTCTATTGACGTTTTTCAAGTCAGGTTTTTCTCCAAAACGGGGAGGTTAATTCTAGCTCTCTCAAAAAACATTTATTTCAATTATAATCATAGTGGTCAAATTAGTCCCAAATGCAAACCATTATAACTTTGGAAAAGAAGATCATAGAAAATTTGACTTTTTGCCTTTGAGCCCTGGTTATCGATAGATTTCATGTTATGAAAAAAAGCAAAATAATTGAAATGTTGTTTGAAATAATTGAACTTTGTCTGAGAAAACGAACCATTCGAAATTCGGAACAATAAAATTATACCAAAGGATATTATCAGTTGGTTGAGGCAGATTTAAAGGGGGCGAGCCGAGCCCTCACAAGGTGATTAAAATATTGTCAGCACTTTTCTGTCTCCCTTACTTAGTAAATTGCAAAGTCAATTTTCAAATAATCAATGCTAAAAGCGTTTTTTAGAAGCTTTTTCACGCATGATTTTTGAGACAGGAGCGAGCGCAAAGCTGATATTGATCAAAGCCTTTTAAAAATGACAAACACCATTTGTGATACTTTTATTGAATGTACCCGCCCTTTTCCTAAAAATCGAAACCTATCCTCATTATGAATATTGATTGTTAACGAAAATAGGGTTTTCTCAGTTCTTCCAAACGAAAAACAGCAAGCTCTGCTTTCGACACCTAAATTTTTGAAATGGCGCCATGTTTTTATTCAAACTCTCCAAAAAAAAGATGCTACTCTTTTTTAAACATAAAACTCGGAAAAAAGCATTTCAGATAACGAAGTTTTTGTGCGTTTTGACCCCAGATAAAAACAATTTATAAAAATTGTCTGAGAACAACTAATTTTTTTGTTTTGTTCTCCGGACAAGTTTCGACTCGCAAAGAAAATTTTCTTCCATAGAAGTATTGTGTCACATTGAAAATGCTGATGGTCAAAGCTGATAACTGAAAGATAATTTATCCTAGATTATTTTTTCTGGCGTGAGATTTTGGTTTCACCTATACGCTTTTTGTATCCCTTATTCATATCCATAAGCGCTTGAATTTGTTTCATACTAAATTGAGAAGCAACCAAGTCAGTCAGTCTACACAAAACTTGGATAGACAGACGCCAGGAATTTCAAATAGTTATAAAGCAACTTTGTTGCTGTGAGTTCTTAGAAAACTTTAGAAAAATATGGTATTAATTATTTGAAAATGTTTTCAAACTCTTCACCAAAAAATTTGACGAAATTCAACTTGCAGTTGCAACATTCAAGGTTTTATGCATACCCGTGTGCGCAGCTCTTCTTTAAGATAACTTTTTTTTCGGAAAACGCCTACGCGAATATAAGTAGCTTTTTCTCCAGACAAATTTTGACTTTTTAACAAGTCATTTTGACGGATTCCTTTTTAAAACAACCTGACGAGGGTTGATGCTTTTTGCTCAAAACAAAAAAGATATTTCACCTGCGCCCATTTCTTTTAAGACCATGGCTTTTAAATATTAAAAGCTTGGCTAATTGATTTATTATATATATTTCCTTCTAAATAGAGTCAGCGGCGGTGACCGGATTGCTCCACTCAAAACCAATTCAAAACACACCCTGATACCTATGAAAAATCGCGGATGCACGCTGATTAAATAGTTCGGGCCCATTTAGTTTTTCAAGGGGTTCCGGGGGTCTCCTTCCGCCTTCGTCTGCTCTAAATTTTATACCCATTTTCTCAATTTAACTCAACAGTCTACACTGGGTAATGGTGTTGTTTTTTGTATGATAATCATTTGAATTGTTTTGAAAAATATGCCGTTTATTCAATGTCAAAAAGCTTTGAAGAGCAGCTATTTATCAAATAATGTCAATGAGCAACTTTTTAATGCCTAAAATTTTTCCTCATTATGATTGAAAGGTTGTTTGCAGACCGCATGCCGCCTGACAACAATCTATTCTTTATTTTGGGGGGATTACTTTCCAGGGGACAGAAATTCATAGGCTGTTTAAGAAACGTGATTTGAGCGAGATTCGCGGAGTCCAAATTTCCCCAGTCTGATTTCTCGAGGGACCAAATCTGCCATTGTGGGATTTAATTAATAGCCAACCTTATATTTCTTTTCATTTCTCAAAACTAATTCGCTGCAACATTTTGAGCTTAGCCTGAGGTGACTAGGACAGGGAGATAACCTTGATTTTGAAGTGTATGCTAATTTTTGTGGCGATTCTTACTGGCGATTTTTACGCAAAAGTTTCAATCATGTGCTAAATAAAGACATGCAAATACAGCGACAAATGTCCATAGTGGATGATTAGGTATCTTACTGATAGAAGACAGATGACTAGAATTTAAGAACAGAAGTCTGACGTGATTACTGTACTGTTTGACTATCGCTCCACTCCTTCACTCGAAAAAGCTTCAGAAAATGATTATCATTACGAGGCCAAACTGTGCACTGGATAGGAGCACAATTTTGTGTCTATATGTTCCTGGATTCCAGAGACAAGTCTTAAAATATGTTCCAAAATCTAAGTGGATTCCACAAACAAAATTTCAGTGGATTCCGCATACATATACCTGTAACGTAAATTTTGTCGGCTCATTTGTTTTGTTGCGGATTCCGCAACAAGCAAATATAGCTAGTTGTTCTGGATTCCGCAACTGTTAGTGGATTCTGCAAAATGTAAGTAGAATCCGCAAATGTAAGTGGAATCCACAAAATTTGATTTTTTTTGCAATAATTGGTGGAATAGTCGGAGCTACTAAAGTATTTGTGTCCTAAAAAGTCATTTTACTCCAAACTTTGTTTATATTAAATCCTCCAAATGCCGTTTGAATAACTCATTTGATTTTTTTTCCAAAAAACCAAACTCCAATTCAATTTTTTCCCAAATTTTGAGTTGAAAAACTAATTAAAAATGTTTGTTCTTGATGTAGTTTATTTCTAGCCTAGCTAAAAATCTTTTTCGTTAAAATTTTCACATCATTTGAAAGGTTTTTTGTTAAATTCGATAGTGAATGAGAAAAGTTCATTAAAAAACCTTAGACTTCCTGCCAGGAACATAAAGGGTCCAGGGCAATCCTGGAGTTCTTTGAAGAAGCCGTCTAGGAACCCTGGCAGGAATTCACAGTTTTAAAAATAGTTTTTAACTGGTTGAATTTGTGTTGACATAAAAAGAAAATGAATAATAGATCAACTTTGTCAGTTTTTTTCAAAGAATTTCTCAGAAAACATTTCACGAGATTTGTCTCCCTAACACTTTTCAAAAATTAAACAATTTTGAAATCGCTTGCTTTGCAGCCAGTTTCTATCATTTTCAAAATATTATGAAACAAAATGGTTAACAATAAAATCTTCAGGCTAAATTCTGGGTGCTTTTTGCGTGCAGTTGTTTTCGAACATCTGAGTTATTGTACATACGGTGGTAGCATCAGTAAATGTACAGTCTTTTTAGGTAACTTTTCATATACCCTACCGGGTTACCTGTCCATGGAAGTCCATCCCTAGAGCCAGGCCTGGCCATTGAAAATCAGGTCAAAGTCTTGCTAGGGTTACCCTGGCTTTCCTGGATCGGTCTTAGAGTCCAGGGCAGGTTTTCAAAGAATTTTACTAGGAACCAGGGCTGGAACCCCAGGTTTCTTAGGCAAAATTTAAAATTGGCAAATGCCTACAAACCTGGCAATTAGCTAATGTTTTTGATAAACCCTTTGATTTCCTTAAGTGGTTTCCTGGAGCTGTTCCTGGTAAGTGTAACTTCGAGGAACTCCAGGATTGCCCTGGACCCCTCAAGTTTCTGGCAGGAAGTGTAAGGTTTTCCACTGGCTAGGTATAACAAGTGTTGCTTTGCATTAGATTGCTAAAACTATCAATAATTCAGTATCAGGTCATGTGGCCAAGCAGTTAGTACAACCGACTAACCAATGGCAGGCTGTGAGTTCGAGCGCCAGCACGAGACCATTTTTTTTAGCTACAAATAGTCTAGATTTAGCTAATTTCTGATCAGAAGTAAGATTAGAAATAAAGAATTTTAAGAAAATCCTTGTTTTATTTAAACATTTCACAAAGAATTTCTGACCAGAAAAATAGATTAGTATAAAGTGTTCCAGGTCCGAAATAAAAGATTTTCTCGGTACGGGCGGGTAGCTTAGCCGATTGTACTCCAGCTGAAGAATTTTGTTCGAATTCGACCAAGAAATTGTATTCGTAAGTTGTAAAATATCAAAATGGTGCATCGCTCAAAAAATTCGATGTTTTTTTAGAAACACGACCCTTGCCCTCCCTTAGAAGGAAATCCTTCACAAGCGTTTGCTCTTACATATGCAAAAATTGAAATTAAATTTTAAAAAATTATCTGCACAAATTTCAGCGTCTCACAAGTCGGACCAAGTCGTGAGTCATCCAAGACTGGAAGCAAGCAGAGTGTCGTGGATGTCATTGTGCCTGGCGATTCGCCCCGGAACAGCATGTCAGCGGGCGGTGCCTCAGGATCGAACTCGGGCGGGGCCGGTGGTGGAAGTGGAAATCAGGCTTGTCCGAGCTCTTCTAGTAGGAGAGACTCAAGACGCGTGTCAAATGTTTCCAACTACTTCGAGAGTGCGGTTAGTTTGATACTTCTTTACTATCTAAGAAAAACTTATAGATGTTTAAATTTACTATCTGAAGTTGAAGGCCTTGGGTCATCGTTTTTTAGCAATCTTGAGTGTACTCTTACATAAACATATACATCGAATCGCTGCTCGAAAGTGTATCTAAGAGATGGGTTGATAAGAAAAAAAGGCTATCTTTGATATTCAGCAGCAGTTTTACCGAGGTCCTGGTCTTGTATTCAGAATTGCATAGTTTCAAACCGAATTGATTCGATCCACTCGTGTTCAAACCTGACTTCTTAGATATCGCTCTGAGTGAACACACCAAGTTTGGGTCCCCATGGTCTGAACTTGAAAGCACGACCTCGACCCGGCTACTCACGAGTACTTAACGAAATATTTGTTTCTACTTTCCCATGTCTTTATCGAGTTTATGTTTTTTTTTGATACAGCAACATGGCCAACATGTCCAGAAAAAACTCGCAGCGTGGATATCCGATTTTTAAAAAAAACTGATCTAAATTGGAATACACTTACAAAAAAAAACATTCGATCAAGAGGTGCAATTTTTTTGGTCATTTTCTGAGTTGAGAAATGCATTGTATTGCTCTTGAATTATTAGAGCGTGTGTGTTTAGTGTCGCAACAAGAAATCGATGAGGCGTCGCCGCAAGAGTACCTCAACCACCCGCGCCCTGTCTTCCGTGGACCTCTCCTGTTGCGGCTGTAGTGGGGGTGGCCATGGCGGCGGTGACCAAGGGAGCATCAACTCCTTCGGGGAGCTCAACTCCCCTTCCTCTTCTCCACAACAAGGAGACAAGAACCAGCTGGTGAACGGACCCAATGCCAGAAAGATCAGCATGTTTGAACCAGGACATGTCGGTGGGTTACTCGTTACTCCATCAACTATTATTTTACATTATACGTTATATTTACAATTTATGTCTTATAGTAAGTCTAAGATTTGTCAAAAGTATAGATTACCCCTTAAATTAAAGGTTTTATTTAAGGGGTAATAAGCTGATTATTTTATGAGTTTGTTGCGAGTTACCACACTTTGCGAGTTGTATCAAGTGGTAAATATTATACGATTTGTTTATTTTTGCGACTTGTCTTTTGTTGCGAGCTGTCGTGATACAAAAATCCTTACAAAAATTTGGAAGATTTTGTAGCACCCAAGCACCTCTCATGGTTTTTACCCTTAGTGAGCTAGTGATCAGGGGCGGATTTTCTCGAGAGGGGGGGGGGGGGTACGAAATTTTTTTTAGGTCGACCAAATTGATTTTCCGAGCTCTATTGAAGCATTAAAAAGACCCTATTTTGGTCAAATTTTCTGCGCCGCAGGCAAAATATTGAAAAACAGGCCTAAACTGGCGTTTTTAGACAGTTTTTGAAAAATTTTGACCAAAAAAATTGCGCTTTTTTGGCACGCGCTCCCCCCTCAAAAATAGTATATATTGGCGCAGAAGGCGCCTTAAGAAAATTTTTAGGGTCAGTTACCAAATAGGGATGTCTCAAAATAGTACAAAGGGGTGTGCCTTTGGGTCGGCAGGGGGTCGAATACCTGAAGAGAGAACGTCCATCCCCCTCCTCCCTAAATCCGCCTCTGGTAGTGATTATAGGCCTCTGCCAAATAATTAATTTTTCTGAATTCTTTTTTTTTTACTAATTCATGTATTATTCATTGTAAATTCTGTAAACTATGTTTCTTACCTACACAAACTTTTTTTTTCAAAATTGTAAGAATTTATTACTTAATTGAAAACCGTCTGAATTTCTCTGAAATACTTTTTACTCTACCAGGTAAGACCCTTAGCGGATTTCTCAGTCCGTTCCGGTGCAGTTCCGGTACCAACAACACTCTGGCTGCTGCCCACCAGTTCTGCTCGCTCCAGAAACTGCCCTCTGGTTCCAGCTCCCAGTGCTGTTCGGCCTGCAGCAGTCGGCGCTCCTCCTTCGACCCGCCCAGCCCCGAATTGGGCTTCGTGGAGGTTGAGGCACTTTGGAGCAGGGAGTCCATGAAACTAACAGTCAACGTCCTAAATGGTAAAACAGAATAAATAAAAAAAACAAATTTGCTAACTATTTTGATATTGCCATACTGGAATAAAATTTTGCATAGTAAACAAATTAATTTTGCTGATTATACTTGGTCGTCTTGTAAGCATTCAAACTCTAAAAATTTATTTGTGAAATTATTGGGGTGTGAAAAATGCAATGCGATAGTTCCTAATTTTTCTGTTATTGTTATTGCGTTCGGTTTTCCTCCCTTAATTATGATTGCCGAAACTTTTCAAAAACCAGTTTTTAGGTGTTTTTGGCATCTTTTTCTGGTTGCCAAAACGTAAAAGATTTGAAAGTCAATTTTGCAAATGAGTAAAATTACGCTACCAGGTAAATTATTCGCATATGGTTAAGAGTTGAATTATTGAATAAAATGGGTGGATAGTAATTACTAGATATCATAAGGGTGAGAGAGAAGGAATAGTTTTCATGCATGTAACATTCAGTTTTCCCCTGCCAGACCAATAATTCTTCACCTGCGAAACCAAAATTTTCGAAATAGTTTGAATTTAATTACTAATTATAATCAATTTAATCCAAAAGGCGCTGTGGTTATTCCGCACCAATTCCACCGAAAAAACTAACCGCTAAAAAACTAAGCCGCTAAAAAACTAAACCACTAAAAACTAAAACTCCACCAAAAAAGGAAAGAAGGTTATCTCGTGGAATCCGCAACAAAACCTTCCCTTGATGGATTACACTTACAAAATTGCCTTGGGACTGTTTTTTTCTTAAATTTTACATTATTTATTAAAATTAAAATTTAAAATGAACGTTATGCATTAAAATCAAACAGATAGAAAAGGAACAACCATATTTTACTTCTTTTCCAGCTGTCTCAAACAAAATCACCTGAAACAAAATTGAGCAAGATAGAAAATAAAAACATATGATTCGCAGAGAAAATGTTTTACTTTCAACGTAGAATGAAAATAGTCTTGATTGGATGTTGGATGTGGCGCACTCTTTTTTAGATTTTATTGGAAAGTACTAAAAATTGTGAAGATTGGAAAAATAAAATATATAAAAAACTAGAACTGATTTTATTTTTTAGCCTGGGATGTTGATGCACCCTTCCAAGGAAAACTACTTCCAAATGACAATTTTGTGTTCAAACTGTCTCTGAGGTCGGCCAAACCAGTCCAGCAGCAGAAACAAGAGAGCACTCCCTTCACAAATATCAAGGACCCCTCGTTCAACCAAAAGTTCACCTTTTACGCCATCACCGAAGACATGCTTAGCAACTCTTCTATCAAGCTCAAATTTATGGCCAAATCTAACGCCTTGAGGAGAAAAAAAGTGCTGTCACATTGTGACCTGAAGATGGACTCGCTTCAAGACAACAAAGTCACCAAGTTTTGGCTGGCCTTGGAGGAACAAACAGTGATGAAGGTACTTTTTTGAGATAATGTTATTGGAAAGCTAAAAATGGGGGTGTTTTTTAAACAATACGTTTAGTTTATTGAGAAACACGACACTTGTCAACGAGAAAACAGCGTATGAGATGTTCATATTTGAGCGGAGAATCGATGTTGTACTATAGGTATAACGTATCAAACTGTTTTCAGAGTTTTTCTCGATTTATCATTTTGTGAAGTTATGGCCGAATTCAAGTTCATTAATTAGTATTAAGCAGTCTTTTGACCAAAATAACTGTTTATGATCGCAATTGCGTCATTTACAGCGACACCTAAGACGTCTGATGAAACTAAAGAGATTCAACTTAAAAAAAGATCATAATTGAATTACATTTCAGACGATTGGAACTTTGAACTTTTCGCTTCGCTTCACTCGTGACGGCACCTTGCAGTTGTCAAATATGAGCGCTCAGGACCTACCAAAGAAAGTTCTCAAGACCAGCACAGGTGAAGAATTTTTCTTTTGATTTCTGTAACTCGATCAAACAATATGAATGTTTGAGCAGCTACATATCTTGCTATGCGCGCATATCGCTAGTTTCAATTTTTTCTACCTGACGCGGTCAAAAACAGACGTTGAGGTCCAATAGCGTCATCCTCCACATCTTTTGTTGTTCAATAATTATGCTTGTTTTTGTTTCATATAAAATGCCATTATATTAGATTGGAAACAATTTTTTTATTTGATAAAACATAAAAATTAATTCCAATCTAATCTCAGGGCATTAGGTTAATTATGATTATGACTATTCTTATTGAGATTCGAAGAAAGTGTTTACATTTTAATCCCCTTTTCTCAAAATGCGTTAATTTTATCAAAACAGTGCCGATCATAATTTGATATAGATGGTCGAACAGCTTTAAGAGCGTCATTTTTTTATTCGAAATTTGAAAGTTGAGATTTTTTCAAAAGATAAGTCAGTATTTTTTTTCTGTTCTCTTGATTTCATCGACACTTTTCCATCAGTCTGTTGGCTATCTTTAGATTATTATGATTATTATTATGATTATTATTATGGTTATTATCAGTATTTTGATTATTTGATACAAATTTTTGCAATTTTTTTTGGAAAAAATTAGTTCTTAAATCATAAAAGTTCAATTCTTAAACCAAAATTGTTTCCAGGTTTATAATCGAAAAAAAGACTGATTTTTTGTGCTATTTTAATCCAGTCTTAAGCCTGAGAGAACGTCATTTGATGCTTTTGTCATTCTATTAATGCGTGCATCTAATTTTGGCAATACGTCTCTCTGCGAAGAAGAGATGAAATAGAGAAATAGTCTATAGATAGCAGGGTTGTTTTCACCCTCAGGAAATGGACAATCATACTTCTAAGCAAAGACTTTTTTTCATTTTAGCTCACGTCACCCATTTTTGACCGAATTTTTCTGGTAAACGCGTTTTTAGTGCCAATAAGTGGTAATTTATGAAGCATAAGTAGAATTGGAGGCACTTAGCATGATGGCGAGGCGTTCATTTTGAAATTGTCAGATCTTCAGATCGTGTAATCTATCCCGTGTCATGGCATATATCCGCCCTGTTTTCATATATCCTCTGCGAATCGCAGAAACCACAGTTAGAACGAGTAGAAAAAAATTGAAGCAGAATATGCCGATTGTTTTTCAGCTCTTTCTGCCTCATTATTACCACATATTGGTACTGATTGATTTGGCAAAAATTAAGCCTTTGTTGCCTTCAACTTTGCAAAACTTGTCTGCAAAATTTTTTTAAAACCTAAATGTGGAATTATTGGTATTCCAAGCGAATGAGAGAATTTTGTCTCGTCTATAAAATATTGTCAAAATTTTTCAGTGTTTTTTTTGGAAATCCCTTCCTCATGAAGAAAGCCCTATAAGTGCCCCCTTGATACACTAAAGAAGGGTTTTATCGGTGAAAATATCAGGATGCAAGTTTTTTTCAGGCACATATCTCACGATAATCTTCGAAGACAAAGAAAAAACGAAAACATTAGCGACGGGGGGACCTATGGTTCACAAGACCTCCATCGTTCTCAACTCGGCCAGCCCACAATTCATAGAAAACTACAACTTCAGATTCTCACCGCGTAATGTACACGACTGTACTCTGGAAATTTCGCTTCATCAGAAGTGCAAGCTGAGAAGTGACCTGCTTGTCGGCCAAGTGAGACTCGGATTGAATTCTACAGAAGTGTCCGAATTCGAACACTGGACTTCGGTCATTTCCAATCCAGGCGTCACCCAGGAGCAAACTCATTTTCTCATGGAGCCAGATGTAACTTAGCGCATCAGATGTCATAAAACATTTTTAGAGAAAAATTGGTCTTTCCATGAAAAATGGTCTATATATTTAGAATTGGTTAATGATTTTCCGAAAAGCAAATTATTTTTCTGTTTCCAGGCATGATGGGGAAAATAAAATTTGATCTGAAAAATTTCCAAGTAATAGAAAAAAATAATATATCCAGATTTGGACGACATTAATTTTAATTCCAACATTGTAGTTTCTAAATTCAAACCAAATGAGGTATGACAAAATTGAAATTTAGAAACACATGCACTATTTTTCGAATCGATGGTCAACCCAGTTATCATTGCAATATCTAGAATTTATAGCTACCTTCAAACTACGTCTTCCATGGATTTTTGAAAGAGCCGTCGTTTGGTTTTTTAACTTTGTTATTTGAATTTCACCCAAATTCTAAATGATCACAAGTGCCGCTGAAGATTTTTTTGGGCAAAGTCAGCATTTTTTTCTGCGTTCAGTACATAAAATTATTAAGTAGGTTCCGGACTGAAAAAAAAACAATAGTAGAAATAGCTAGGCACTGTCTATTTCATAGTTATTGCACTAATTCTGGCATCATTTTATCAAAAATCGTGGTATAATTCTGGCTCCTTTTGCTTGCACTCAACGCGATATCAAAACCAATGCTTTTCATGATGCCGATAAATTCTCGAAACTATCTTTAGATGGAAAAAATTTACCTCAAATAAACAATCTTGTTAAATCCTACAAACTTCTTTTATTAATTATGGTCCAGAAATCAGAGCAAACAGAAAAAGAGTAAATTAAAAGCAACTAAGTCAAATCCCGTCGATACACTTTCTTTTGAATTAGTTCAATTTTTCAACTTTTTCAAACTAACTTCGACACGAAGGGTTACGCAAAAACGTGACAATTCATTCATACTGGTGTCCTTCTGCAAGGAAAATTGAACAATATTAAGGTAATATAACATGTTGAGCTCAGATCACCAAATCCTTGACGAAGGAACTCCATAAATCAGTTGATAAGCTTTTTGAGAGCTCCTACTGTTAAATTAGGACTTGATTCAGAGAAATTTCAGAGTTCAACAACCGTTTTCCCAGCAAATCTGAGAAAAAGAAAACGAAATTGTTCAAAGTCACAAAAAAAACTTGTTTAGAATGAAAAACACCAACCACCGGAAATTAAGCTACAGCAAAAGAGCTTATACTACCATTTGAGAAACACCATTTATTACAGAATTTTTTTAGAAAATGTGTTTTAAAAATCAAAAAAGAGAAACCAATTTTTTTCATTTTTTAAAAATTATTATGAAAAAAAAACAGACCAAATCGTTTTGTGACAACTTGATGCAAGTTGTGTGATTTTTGTCCGCCAAGAAATAACAATCACGAAACTTCGAATCAATTTTCAACAAAAATTCAGATAGATTTAAGACCTTAATACAACGATACTCAATTCAATGAAATCGACCTGCTTTTTCTCGAGATTGAAAACAAGTTTAATATAAAGTTATCAGTCTTTTCAAAAGTCCACAAAATTTTAAACCCCAATTCCATACGATTTAACCAAGAATTTTTAAGGATATACGGCCATTAAACCAAAGGTTTTTCTTAACTCTACAATTTTTCATTTTTAGGGTTCTACAAAAACACAAAACCTCCAATTTCAATGCACACTGAAACTAACTTTCTCAAAAGATATGAAAAAAAGTTTCAATTTTGACATGTTGTTTGCAATAAAAAGGTTGAAGCAATTTTTTGTTTCCCATCTGTTAAAACTTACGATCCAGTAAAATGTTGTTTTGGTTTCTGAAAAACAGTGTGCAAATATTAAACCCGTATTTTAACTAGGATAATCAACGAATGTATCTTGAGGGATAAAATCTCAGAAAACATAAAAAGTAACACATTACAAAAAACAAGCTACAGCCGGTTCAACCATCTACCAACCATTTCCTTAACATCGTTTGATTTATTTTCTTTTAAGAAAAAAAGTCATTTTATCTCTACAAAATCAACTTCATTTTGTACCTAGCCCCAAAGAATTCAGAACTGGGCCTAAAAATTGACCAATAGTGCTCTTCAATAGACATTTTAAAAATAAGTTTCATTTCGACGTAGAGGCTGCAATTTTCATTGATCACACGCTAATATAGTAAACTGGATTCTAAAAAACAGACAGCAGTTAGATATCATAATGATGCATCTTCTGATTGGCTAAGCACGGTACTATTCAGCGTGCTATACTTGGATTTCCAAAATTCATCTTAATTTGTACATGATACGCGCCAGAAACTCTAGACAATCCAACTGCTCTTGAACAGTACGCCGATGATACAATACTGCTAAGTTTCCTTACTGCTAAATTTCGAATCATGAGTCCGCAAATCCAAACATTGAGTACAAACTCAGAAAAATCTCAGAAGTTCTTTTCAAATAACTGGTTCATAATTTTATATAAATTTCATTCGATCATTTCTTCTGCCCTACAAAAAAACTCTTAGATGTAAATTAGATGGAAATTTTTTTTTTTCTTAAATAAAAAAAAAATTATTGCAAAAGATGGCTGTTGCAATCCAAATCTACAAATGCATACGAAATGATTATTTCTACGAACCAGAGTTTTCTACTCAATGCTCTTGTTTTAAGCCATTTAAGTTTTGAATAATTGCCCAAAAAATCTACAAAGGATCTAGTAATTGCACCCATTCGTTTCTCCTGCCTGGGTTGTTAAAAACTGATTTCTTTCAGATGTCATCCGTATTTACATCAAAAGAAATTTTTAACAACATGGGTATTCACTGACTCATGTCTATGACGAAAACCCGTACATCATTAAAGTTTAAAAAAACTTGATCAGAGAGAATAGACTCTGCTATTGGTTTGCTAAATACCCAACAGAGTCTGTTAAACACCCAACAGAATGCCAGTTTGTTCATCGACTGTTGAAACGTTTTTTTTTCTCATATTCTGATAATGTACACTTGTTTCATATGCAATCATTGTTTCAACCGCAAAAGTTGATGCAACAATGTAGTGCTTCTCTCTCTTTTAAACACTTTTAGAAAAAAATTAGACAAAACATCGCTTTTTTTACCCTTTGACTCATTAATTAGATCAGGCCAGCGAAAAAGAAGTTTTCTCAAAAAAATAACGAAAAGAATGACCTCTGAGAGACTTTTGGCAACCAGAATTGAAGTTTGATCTTCACCCTTCCTCCCTTGTCATGTTCTTATCCTTCACCATAATTGCTATTGCCGTTTTTTCAAAGGGTCGTCCCTCTTTTTAATCACCCAAATTTATTTTCCAACAATTTTGTTTAGCCAAATGACTAAATTTGAGAATATGATTCCAGCAATTATTAATTACAACAATTTAAAAAATCTTCAAAAAGGTAACACTGCTTAATAAATCGCTTGCCGCGAAGCAAACCGATCCAAAAATAAGATTATAATTAGGATTTAGACTGGATAGTTCGATTAAACATAACAAGACTGCTCATATCAGGGAAAAGCCCAGAATGTTCCGACTGCCCGTTAATTAGTCTGGAACAATTTTTGGTAAACGTTTTTTTGACAAGCTATGAATTTTAGGCTGATAATATTAAATTTGAGTCGTTTATGGAAATAATAAGACCAACTAACCAGCCTCAATTCAATTTGGAACAACTTCGATAATTTGGCACGCATAAAAAGTTCGCGCATTGAAACAATATATCAAAGTAATATTCCAGCAGTCAAGCCCCACTTTAGTCTAGTGCAAGCATACTCGCTTGGAAATCAAAAGATTTACGGATCGATGCCATAAGCATTCAAATTTTCTAAAATCGATTCGAATAAAAAAAACACCCGTGCAAATATCTTCCTCACAGTTTGGAACAATTAACTGACTAGCAATGTAAAAATATAATGTTTAGATAGCAAGTCACGCTTATCAATAGTATTTCAATGCCGCCGTAATAGGTTCATGATCGTACTAATGCAAACTCACATTTTTTTTTTAAAATGCGATTGATTGAACTCTGTGGCAAAATGTTTAGATGCATGATTTTTAGTTTCACATGTTATTCTGTTACTCTTTTTTCAAGTAAATTTAGTTACTTTTTTCTAAATTAGCTTATTTTGTACGTCACTGTAATCAATTTGAATTGATTTTTGCAGCAGAAAAAAAATCAAAATAAGCAAGTTAAACTATTCAAAGTTGCTGCTTCAAAAAAATTTGGGCATTAGACAGTCAAATTATTGAAAAAAAAATTGTTCCAAGTTTTTGAATTCAATTGTTTTGATTATTAGAATTTGATTAAAAAATTGTGTTTTTAATATTTTTTCCAGGTTTAGGTTGAAACTCTTCAGCTTTAGTCAGCCATAAAAAAAGAAATAATCGCATGTATTTGCTACTCTGATAAGTTTTGCACCATTTTCATCCCAGCTTGTTTTAAAAATCATGATTGGAAATTTTTTTGATATCTGAACTTTAATTTGAACTACTATCGCATAGACGACACCTGTTCTCCGTGAGATGCATGTATTGTCTAAAATAGTGTTCATCCTAACACAAAATCAGTTGACGTCAATAAATCTAGCATTATACACACTAATAAAATTAAACTACAATTTCAATCTGATTTTGAAGGTAATTAATTAAATTAAGCCTGCTTTTAAAACTCTCACTCAACTACCTACCCCAATCGACAAATTTCGAATATGGAAAAAAAAACGAAAAAATATCCCTTTTTGCTTCTAGATTTTCAAAAACTTGGCAAATATTTTTTTTGCCTTTTACCCACTTTCCAAATTGTGGAAAGATTATCTTCTGTAGCTACTATTGTTCCAATTTTTCAACTATTGGATAATTTGGCCAATTTGATCATTCCGACTTTTGAAGAAAAGAACGAAAGTTTGAGCTCAAGTTTCTAACTTTCTGACGAGTTTCAATTTTTTAATTAGACTTTTTCGATTGAAATTTTCATACGATCTGAATTGTTTTGGTGCTTTGAGTTGAAAGATGATTTGATTGATGTTTCAATTGAAAGAACACATCTTTCTCAACAGAAACCACCCAGAGTACAAATGTTTTATCTTTTTTCTTTAAATCGGAAGAATTTTAAATAACTTTGCCTGATACAAGCAGTCTTGTTTAGATTGAAATCTGAATTAAGCAATACTTGACAAATTTACATCAGTTAAGTTTTGCTAAATTTTAGGACTTGGTTAGTTTTAAAGAAACAAAAATGATTAAATGTTGAAAAAAGACTATTTTTTAGCTTTGTATGGCGAGTGGTGGTTCCATTTAGGGAATTTGTGCATTTTTTACTTTTCATTTAACCGCCATATCAAAATCAGCGTAAACATTTTCAAAAAGTAAAAATGCTTAAAAAATAAAATGCCGCAAAGAAAATCAATTTCAATTTTGTATCCAGTTAGGATTTAGAGGGGATAGTTCGTTTAAAAACAGCTAAATTATTAACGAGGGGAAAATCTCATAAAGTTGCTCTATTTCCAAAGTTTTCAAATGCCACCGGCATAGGCTCATGACCAAACCGTTGCGTATTACCAGCTACTTTTATGAACTGTTGGTTGGTTGAACTGTTGAATAAATCAGCTCATTGAACTAAATTTCAGATGAATTTTAGTTGCATATGTTGTAATGTTGCCCTTTCTATTAAACAAAGTTGTTTTTTTTTCTTTTTCAGCTCGAACTAAACGTCTCTGTAATCAATATGGGTTCACTTTTGCAGCAGAAAAAAATCAAAACAACAAACAACTAAATTGTTTTCATTGATTTCAACTAATCAAATTTGCTGCTTCAAACATTTTTTGGGTATTAGACAGTCGAATTATTGAACGCATTTTGCGTTAAAATTTTGAAATAAAATGATTATCACTGCTGAGCAAAAAAAAAACTGATTTAAAATTTTCTAGAATTTTCTTTTATTAATCGAAAACAGTTTGCTTGGAAGAAAAAATTCAACCCGATCTTCTTACGTCATTTTTCTCGAGGTTCAGAAATTTTAAATTTTTTGTCCCTTGAAATCAATTATACGGGGAAGTTTTGATTAAACTGTTTTTTTTATTATCTGAAAAAAGATTACATGTGATTATACCTGAAAAGTTTTACATGTGATTGTTTTTGCTAAAAGTTAATTTGTTGTGCTTTGATTGCTGCCTCATTGGAAAGAAAATTGTGACGTAGCTGTTAAAAAACTTGAACGTTAACACTCAAAAACGCGACCTCAGATGGCAGTGGGATTTTTCAGGGCTTGGTCTCGATACCCTGAGTTTTGCTTAGTCTATTAGTCTAAAGTTTCGGGTTGCAGTTGAAAAAATTATCATTTTTAGTCCCATAAAATTTTTAAATTTTTGACCTCAAATTGTGTTTTAAGTTTTTTAATAAGATTAGGTTACAAATGTCCAATATTAGTCAAGCACAAATAAATAAAAGTATGTTTTAGCCGGTCTGATAAATTTTGCGTCGTTTTCAACGCGTCTTGTTTTTCTTGCTTTAAAGGAGATATGAATTTCTATGTTAAACTTATCGTTGTTTGTTTAATCAAAGAAATGGATTTAAAATTATTGAATTATGAGCTTTTCGAGCACTTGGGTTATAGAAAATAAAAGAAGGTCAAAAAAGAGGGTTGGTTTAACTTTCGATTCGCTTGCTTATGTGTCAAGTAAACCCGTTTTGAGCAGAGTATTTCATAGCAACGGAAAAATAAAAATGTTTTGCGCTCAATACAATATTTATATCACATGTGATTGTTTCCGTAAACTCCAATTTTTAAAACTATGGACAATTAAATCGATATACAATTTGTTTCCTTTGAAGCGTAAGTTACTATTTAATCCGACTCAGAAATTGTTACAATTTGATTTGAGGCAAATATTTCGCAACAATTATTTATTTCTAGATTAACTAGTGCGAATTATCTAACTTAGTATTCTACAAAGCGTATGGGGCAAGATTCCCAAAAAATTGAAAATATTGGATTTTTTCTGTTTTTTTTCAAATTTTGTTACCAATTTTTGTATTTTCCAAAAAATGATTTCTTTTGTTGACTCTATTGAGCAATCAGAACTTTCTGTGATTTGCCATGATAGGAGTAATCTTGTTCTATTCTGAAACTTCGTTTCGATTACTTTTGTATAGATGAAATCTATTTTCCTTCAGATTGAATATTTTGTCTGAAATCGCGAACATCCTGACACAAAATCTGTTGACTCTCAAAATTTTCATTTTAATTTTGAAAATATATCTTTATATTATGCCTGCTTCTAAAAGTGTTAACTCGAATACCCAACCAAATGATAAATTTTGAATCTGAAAAAAATATCCAAAAATTGTCAAATGTTTCATTTTTTTGCTTCTATGTTTCCAAAAAGTTTGGGATTTTTACCCGTCCTCCAACATTTACCAGACCTCCGAAAATTGGGGGAAATTTGGAACTATTTTTTAGGGAAAATCAAGAATTGCTTTTTTCCTGATTTTGGTCACACGTTATTTATTCACACGATTTTGTTCACACGATCTTGTCTAACACTTATTGCTTCAATTTTTGAAAACTTGGATCAGTTCGTCGATTTTTTCCCAACTTTTGAAGAAATGATGGAATAATTGAGGTTTTTTCTCGTTGAGTGTTTTTCTCTTTCAGACAAGTTCTAATTATTCAACTAGTCTTTTTAGATTGAGGTTTTTATACGCTCTGAATAGTATCGGTGTCTTGGGCTCAAATATATGATAATTAGGAAGTCGAAATATGTCTTGAGAAAAAAAACCACACCGGGCACCAGTATTTAATTCATGCTTCAAAAGTCGCAAAAAACAGGCCACAGGCCAGTTGATCCAAATTTTGTATTAATAGACACACTATTTTCCAAAAAGTTAATAGACACAAATTTCTAAAAAAAAATTTCATCCTTCTTTCTCAAATACGAGGTCAGAAAGATTATTCAGTAGTTGCCCATTATACAAGCTGTTATGTTTAGATTGATATCTCAATTATGCAAAACCAACTTTCCTGCGAGAGCAACCCAGGCTTGCTCTGTATTCTGAAGCTCCTTCGAAACCTCAATGACAAGTTCTGAATTTATTTGACTTGGTTAATTTTATTGAAACAAAAATGATAAATGGTGTAAAAAAAACTATATCTAAGCTTCGTATAGCGTTTAATGGTTCCATTTACTGCATTTAAGCATGTTTTACATTTCATTTAACCGCCAGTTTCAAAAACTGCGCTTTTCATCTTTTTTTAGAAGTGCCGATTATCTTTTAATTAAATGTTATAAATAACTAATTTTTCATGAGTTCTTGTCCATTACGAATTTGTGCTTCAAAATATCCTTGGGTTGCATGCGCTTTGGGATGGACACTTCGATCAAATTGTCAATCAAATCCCTGGCACTGTCTGTAACAGTGTCCCAATACGGGGAGAGATACTCAAACTCTCCTCTCTGAATTGTGTCGAAAAGTTCGTCCTGATTTCTCTCCAAACTGCGAAAAGGAGGGAACCCACAAAGTAGAATATAAGCTATAACCCCGACCGCCCAGTTATCAACATCGAGACCATATCCCTTCTCGGCTAGTATTTCGGGTGCGACGTAAGTCGGGGTTCCACAGACAGCAAATATTTTCTTCTTTGCGACAGTTGCCAGGCCAAAGTCACAAAGTTTTACTCGTTTAATGCGACCCGACGAGTCTTTCTCGACCAATATGTTTTCGGGTTTGATGTCACGGTGAACAATTTCTGAAACAAAAATTATGTTTTTCAATCAAAGTAAATTCTAGTTTATGAGAATTTGATCTATTCATTATCATTTGATGAGTCAGTTTAACAAACTGAATATTAAGAGTTATGAAAAACTTGCCTTTAGAGTGCAGGTACAGCAAAGCTTCAGCGAGAGATCTGACTATCAAAGCCGTCTGGGGTTCATCAAACTTGACACTTTCGGCAATCGCATCGAACAAATCGCCTCCCGGTACTTTCTCCATAACCATGTAAATACGGGTAGGAGTTTCGAACACTTCATACAGTTTGGCAATATTTGGGTGGTCACACTTTGAATGGATTTTGATTTCTTCTTTCACGTTGTCCACGTTGCTGGCTATTTTCTGTTTGTCCATAACTTTCAGAGCGAATTCTCTGCAGTCGGGGGCTGCTAGACCAGGCGGATCTCCATCTATTAGTTCAGCATTAAATACTGTTGCAAATGCGCCTTCGCCAATTTTCTCCCTGATTTTAAACCTGCGCTTAACTTCCTCTTCTTGAACCATTGGTTGAATAACTCCCATTTCACGTGTTTTTTCACGCTCTTTTTCAGCTTTTTCACGCTCTTCCGCTTCTTTTGCCAATCGATCTTTTTCCTCTTTCTTCCTTTTTTCTTCTTCTGCTTTACGACGAGCTTCTTCGGCTTTCCGAGCTTCTTCGGCTTTCCGAGCTTCTTCGGCTTTCCGAGCTTCTTCGGCTTTCCGAGCTTCTTCGGCTTTTCGAGCCTCTTCGGCTTTACGCCGGGCATCTTCTGCCTTCTGAGCTTCTTCGGCTTTCCGAGCTTCTTCGGCTTTCCGAGCTTCTTCGGCTTTCCGAGCTTCCTCGGCTTTCCTATCTTCTTCCGCTTTACGACGGGCTTCTTGGGCTTTGCGATCTTCTTCTGCTTTCCGAGCTTCTTCGGCTTTCCGAGCTTCCTCGGCCAACTCGGCTTCTCGATTTCTCTTACGTTTTTCTGCTTCTTCCTCGTCCAGTTTGGCTAGCCTTTCTCTCTCCTCTTGCTCTCGTCTTCGTTTATCTTTCATTCGCTGTCGTTCTTCAGCTTCGGCCTGTCGACGAATCATCTCAGTCTGCTCTTTCATTTTCATTCGTCTTTCAGCTTCGTCCTCGGCTTTCATCCCATGTTTCTTGTTTCGAGATGCCAGTTTTTCCTCCTTTTGTCGTTGTTTTTCGGCCTCTTGGGCCAGTTGGAGCTCGGCGTCGGCGGGACTCAAGAACATTCGCGACTGAGAAGGTGGGTTGGAACTTGCACGATGACGTTTCTTCATTTGCTGAGCCGCTGTGAAATGCTGTTGTCGACGTTTGTCCAGCAGCATCTTGTCGTGTTCTGCTTTTCGTCGTTTTCGCTCCTGGTTTTCTGCATCTCGGTGAAGTTGATCCAGTCTTGGAGACAAAACAAGATCCATTTTTGGAGACGGCGAAGAGTACTTTTTCAACTCTGCTTCTAGCAAAACAACCGAATGATTAAAAACTCTTGCTCGACCTTTCAAACCGAATTTTATTTCTTGATTTCTTCTTTCTCTTTCGCTCAGCTCACATTTTCGAACTTTTTGATTTATTCTTTGATCCGCTCCTTGACCCATGTATAACTCATCGCGAGTCATGGAATCTGTAAGCCAGTCTTTTCCAGACCCATTCAAGTTCTCATTCCTGGTTACGTCAACTTTCTCTTTCAACCAAAACGGAATGACATTCTTATTATCGGCTCTTGGCTCTGATTTTGATCTTTGACCTTCTTTGGCTTTCTTTTCACGGGTGGATGCGAGTTCATCTCGAATCATTAAACCTATGTTAACGTCTAGACTGTCACGTGAACGTCTCGACACCCCTTGAATTCCTGACTCTGAGTTCAAATCGTAGTCGCTGAATCCACTGTCTGTTTTGTTCGAATTCTCCCCTTTTACGGCAGCCGACATCTGAACTGCCGTTTCGCCTGCTAATATTTTCTTTATAGCTTTCAAAGTGGCATCTGCGATCTTTTCTTTGGCCGATCCCACCAGTACTACATCATCAGAGCTGAAAAGCTGTTTGATACTCTTCACTTCCTGGTTTTCAAGTGTGAATACTTTCTTCAGCTTTTCCTGGAAAAGTGAACCGTATCCTATTTGTGCCTCGATTTCCTCGAGCAAAGATGCCACGGTCATTTTGCTTATATCATTCACCATTATTTCTAGCGAGACGTCCGGCTCCTTGTCCGGGATGATCTGGAACTTTTTCGCCTGGTACTCGCGTTCTTTCGGGTGCCGCAAGCCGAGGTGTCCGACGTACCCGACCATTTTGTCTCTCGGAACTGTTGACCCGAATGGAAAATCTGCCGGGTTCGTACGGTTGTTTCCCCTTCGGCCATATCTCCGTTTTATAGGCGGCAACTCCAGTCTCGCCGGTTGCCCTGTGTCCACTTTCGGCGGAATGTGCGAATACTGATCTGCTCGTGCTCCCGACAAATTTCCGAGCGAGTTCGCGGGCATTCGAGTAGCGGTATTGAAAAAATAACGCGGATTTCCATCAACGAAGTAGCCTTGAAATCTTCGCCCGTTGCAAAGAGGGCAGTTTCTGCAAACCGACGAGCAGCCCTCAGTTTCAGCTCCCTGTCGGCGAGTTTTCCAAGCATGCCTGTTGCTTCGAGCAATGTATCTTTTGTACGCCCATGGGTTATTAGTATTTGTAGGAACCAATTTTGCTTTAATGACCATTTTGAAATTAGTTAAGAATTCAGAATAAGTTAAAAAATTGCCAAAAAATGCGATTGAAGATTTGTTATTACTACAATGAAAAAAAAATATTACCGATTAATTTTTGATCATATGTAAACGCACGTAAGCGGTTGTTTTGAAATTATTCTCAAGAATGAGGAAATGTTTTGATTAATTTACGGATTTGGTATCCAAAACGGCTTTATTTTAAGAGTAGGTGCCAAAACAAATCAAGAAGCGGTTATTCTGGATCTTATGAGCAGTAGTAATATTACAAAGTAACCAACTTCTTGGCTCCATTCCAATCTCGGAGGCAAAAACACAGCGGTCCTTCTTCTAAAGGTTTTTTTTTCAGACAATCAAAGGAAGAAATGCCATAATAGTAAGAAAGATACTTTCAAAAACAACAATGACAAACAGTTTCCCACTGCATGTCTTGTGCACTTAAATCTTTTCGTTATAGGTGAGGGATGGGACGGATTTTTGACACACTTTTACATTGACTTAATTTACTTTACAACCGCTAACTTAACTAAACGCTAAAAGACTCCTGTAAAAGATAAAAATTTGCCGAAAACTTTCATACGAAGTTTTGGGTGGGTGCCCGGTTTGACCAAAAATGATAATCATACAATTTTCATATATGGAAAAATGCTAATCATTCACTTTTCATGCAATTCCATAAGTACAGAAAATTGCATGAAAGGTTAATGATAAATGATTTTTGTTTATGGAAACTGTATGTCTAGCATTTTTCCATGAGCCAACAATACTGATTTTTGACATTTTAATTTCTCAAAACTTTTTGGCTGTGTTCGTAACAGAACACAAGTGACAGAAACCTTGGTTACTCAAACGTAGAGTGATCAAACGTTTCACCGTCTCGCATTAAAATTGCATTCAAAACGGCCTCACATGTCTAACTTCTGTCTTGCACGAATAATATAACGAAAGTCTCAAAATTTCAAATTTTGGCGAAAGCTTCCAACAATGATTGTTTATAAAATTTGATTTTTTAAATTGTCGGACAATGGACAAGGCATGCATAAACATGCCACACAAACGAAGAGGAGTTTTTAGCGTTTTTGATGAAACTTCTTAAGCGAAAAGGAAACCATTGTTAGTGCATCCAGCACTATTTTATGCACACAAAAAATTAAACTTTGCATGCAAAAAAAAATTCGAAAAGGTTTGTTTGAGTACAAATTTCAATTTGCGGTTGATAAAAAACACAAAAACAATTAGGGGGCAATTTCAATTTTACTATATGTGGATATATATAGCATATATGGAAATTGTTTTATTCGATTTTTTTTGACAAAAAGTTTTTCTTTTTTATTTAACACGATACACCGAATTTTATGCCGAAACAAGAAAAAAATCTTCAAAACTGCGATGACCCTGTTTTAGCAAAATGTACGAAATTTGTATGACTAGAAATTTTTCATAAACTTAGTTTTTGGAATTGTATGATTAGCATTTTTGGTCTATGGACATGAACACGGGTGCTTTGTAGAGCGCTAGGCCAATTTTTTGCGTGTTGTTTAAAATAAAAAAAAGTAATTCAGAACTACTTAGTAAACGTTGTGACATTGTATGACCATTTTGTATTGTAGATGGTAGAAAGAGTTCAGAAGACCTCCATTTGGTAGCATCAATTTGAGAAAAACTATGAATAACCCTTAAGCAATTAACCGAGCGTTATGCAAGTAATTCATAATGTTTTGATAACTTCTTTTCATAAAATTTTTCAATTAGTTTAATCAATTTTTCAAAACTATTTTAAAATTTTTTTAAAGAACATTCGAGCTATTCCAGGGGAGAGGGAGAGAGAGAGAGAGAGAGCTCACTGAAAAACTGAATAATCTAGTCTTAACATATCCAAAATTATATCAGCAATTTAATTATCGAGCGAAAACTAGGCAACAGTTATCTGAACCTTCAGCTCTAAATTAATAAATATCATCTGATAAATTGCTTCAAACCTAAGTGTACCACAATTCTCTTAGAGTCACAATTTACTGGCTTAAAGATACACGCAATTAGGTATGCCACTTTTCTACAAGAAGCTTCTTTCTAGTGCCTCAATTCAGAAAAAAAAGATAGGCCAGTTTGCGTTAGCAATTCCTCTGGTTCGTTTTTTTCTGTTGTACAGATAAAGATTGAGATCAATTAATAATAAATAACGTCTCTGCTGTGGAACCAGTTTAAAACAAGTGTTTATTAATTTATTATAATCAATCACATTCTTGATAACTATCTCTGTAAAATACTTAGAACTAACCAATCATGATTCATGACTAAAACTTAAAATAAATTGTCAATTAGTCTTTTATCATTTATTCTTTTGACAATATCTTCGTTTGGATTAAGCTGTGCTACATTTTGCCTTTATTATGATCCACATGTTACAATTTTACCACAAAAATATGTTCTACCTGATAGTATGTCTACAAAGTGTACTTTATTTTCATAAACTTCTGGTATTCGTTGGTAGCATCTTTTGTCTTCAAAGACATACAGTGTTGAGACTATCTGAGTTCATGTGTAACACCAGAGTTTGTTTCCATTGCAATCACTGAAATTTGAGCGATGACTGGATAGTAGTAATCTTACATAGGGTATTTTAAGAATGGCTAATGCTAAAGACTGTAATGTTTTTGTTCGTTCTAATTCACATTTGTGATGTAGCGTTCAAGTTCTGATAGTAACCTTTATTGAAAATTTCTACTAATGGTGTAGTTAAGTTTCATATCAAGGTGAATGTTGTAGTGAATTGCGCCAAAGTATGTGTTGATCATTAGCGATAATTCTTGTAGTCGTTTACTGTCCTGATTTTCTGGAAGGAGTGTTCCTCCAGTGTTTCCATTATTTCTGTAAAATGTGACTGGTATATAAGATAGATCATTCTCTTTGTTTTGATTCGGAGGTGATATGGGGATTATGAGTTTTTCCTGTTTTCATATCAGAAGCCTTTTCGTATTCAACTTGTATATCTCAATACTGTGTGGAAAAAAAGGGTTCTGGATATTGCATGCTAATTCTGTTTCAGGTATATTTGAAAGCCTGTTAATTTATTCTAACCCTTGTATTTTTATATGGGTCTAGGTTTGATCGTTTTCAATCAGGGTGTAACTGATCAAATGGTATAGAAACTATAAAAAAAAATTGGAAGTTTTTTCATTTTGGCATGATTTTTAGCAACTTGGAATGTGGTGCTTGAGTCTTCAGGAAACCAAAGAATGATTGCCTGTGGACGAGAGGTGGAGTCGCAATGTCCTTGATGATTTTTACAAGGTAAGCGGATTTTTTGATGAAATATTGTGTCATTTTTTAACTCACGTGTTAGTTGAATTTGTTCTAGTAGGGTTTTCCAATCAAAATACATTATTTCTTGACATCCTGTGTTTTTGTGATAGCTTTGCAATTTGATGGATCATTTATTCTTAAATGAGGTATCCATTTTTATCGTAAAGTTTATTTTCCATGTGCACCGTGATAAGGGAATTTTAACAAGCTATATAAAACATTGGCTTTGCTCAAATTGGGAAACGCTACACAAAACGCTACACAACTATGCAAAAAACCAAGTCTCATAATGTGATTCAGAACCACAATCAACCGAATCAACTAATGTAATTGCACCACGTTATTCAAAAGCCCGCGCTAAGACTCTCTCAGAATACAAAATAACCGAAAAAATTTCTGAAAAGAAAGTACATTGTTCTCAAGTCTCAAATGGAAACAAAACAGACTCAATCATGAATCATACTACCAAAAAATATTAAAAGATTACTACATTTTGGTCTTGAAGACTCTAAAAACAATTTAAAACTTCTAAATATTGTAACAAACCAAGACAATAATAGAAAGTTAGGAATATTTCATCTTTTTCTAGACTTTGCAAATCAAGCACAATTTGAGCTAAACCAAGGTTATGTATAGCTTGATAAAAAACTCCCTTATCACGCTGCACACGCAAAACAAATTTTACGATAAAAATGGATACCTCATATTGGAATAAATGATCCATCAAATTGTAAAGCTATCACAAAAACTCAGGATGTCAAGAAATAATGTATTTTGATTGGAAAATCCTACTAGAAAAAGTTCAATTAACACGTGACTTACAAGATGACACCATATTTTATCAAAAATTTGGCTTACTTTTTAAAAAAAATGCGACCCCACCTAACGCCCACAGTCAATCATTGTTTGGTTTCCTGAAAACACATTCACCATATTCCAAGTTGCTAAATTCATGCCAAAATTAAAAAATTTCTTTTTCTAATAGATTCCATACCATTTGATTAGTTACACCTGATAGAAAACGATCACATCTAGACCCATTTAAAAATGTACAAGGAAAAGAATAAATTACCAGGCTTTCAATATTCTTGAAAAATAATTAGCATGCAATATCCAAAAAACATTTTTCGCACACATAATTAGATATACAAGTTGAATACAAAAAATATTTGAAATGTAAAAAGGAAAATTCATAATCCCCAAGTCACAACCAAATCGGATCAAATTTTATGATCTATACTATATACCAATCATAATTTACAAAAACAATGGCAGCACCGGAGGAAAACACCTTCCAGAAAATCGCGACAGTACACGACTAAAAGAGTTATCGCTAATGATCAACACATACTTTGGCGCAATTCACTACGACGTTCAACTTGTTATGAAACTTGATTAGACCACTAGTAGATTTTTTCATGAAATGACACTATCAGAACTTGAAACACTACATCACTTATGTGAATTAGAACGAACACAAATATCACAGTCTTTAGCATTAGCTTTTCCAAAAATACCGTATATAGGATAACTAATCTCCAGTCTTCGCTCATACTTTATTGATTGCGATGGAAACATCCTCTGGTGTTATACATGAACTCTCAGAAAATTGCACCACTGTATGTCTTTGAAGACAAAAGGTGCTACCAACGAATACCAGAAGTTTATGAAAACAAAGTAAACTGTGTAGACATACTATCACTTAGAACATATTTTTGTGATAAAAGTGTAGCATGTGGAGCAGAATATAGGCAAAATGTAGCACAGCTTAATCCAAACGCAGATAAATGTTATCTTTTTTTTCCACCATAACACATTTTAATGCCACCTTCGAGGAAATTTCAACCGAAATCATCTCTAATATAAATCTATAATCTATAAGTATTTTTCAAACTCAGACAAAAAACAACAAATTTGCACCCATTACTTTCAAATTTTTTTAAACAAAAATAGACACCATCCAACGTCAATCATTTTGATCAAAATTGCCGTAAACTCGCTGAAACAGCCGGTTTCTCCGATATCTATAAACAAGATTAGAATGAAAAAATTATAGTACATTTTGTAGACACACTATCACGTAAAACATAATTTTGGGGTAAAATTGTAGCCTGTGGATCAAAATATAGGCACAATGTAGTACAGCTTAATCCAAACGAAGATATATGTTATCTTTTCTAACCGTAACACACTTTAGTGCCACCTTCGAGGAAAATTCAACTAAAATTATCTGCCCAAAATTTCGTAAACCTAATATTAATTTAAAAATTATGGGTATCTAATCAAATTCACACATACAAAATCAAATTCGCACCCATTATTTTCAAGTACTTACAAAAATGGACACCATCCAATGACAATCAATCGACCAAATTCTCCGTAAACTTACTGAATTAGCCCGTCTCTCTGACATCTATAAACAAGGCTACAATGGATAAATTGAAGAAATCAAAATTTATTTTTATCTAAAAGGAGAAAATTTTTGACTACAAGATATCTCAACAACCAATATCTTTAACTTTATACACAAAACGTTAAACCCCTAGCGTTTCCAGGATTTCCATATTACATCTTAGATATAATGACTATCTAATACGCAATATTTAATTTTATAAGATTCCTAATCTCGCAACTTAGAGGAATTCATAACAGATGCGCCATACACACGTAGGTTGAAAGACAAGCTCAGAAATTAGCGAATATAACAAAAGCTATCAAGACAACCCAACACAAAGAATACTCCACAAGACAATACAAACAAATATTAACACAAAACTACAGAGATGCATTTTCCGTAGCACAACACATACACCAAACTAAAATTATACAACAAAGCCCCATATCACACACAGAATTTCAGCCACAAAACACTGATAAACATTTTAACAAATCATAGACATTTTGGTCTTGAAGACTCTAAAAACAATTTAAAACTTCTAAATATTGTAACAAACCAAGACAATAATAGAAAGTTAGGAATATTTCATCTTTTTCTAGACTTTGCAAATCAAGCACAATTTGAGCTAAACCAAGGTTATGTATAGCTTGATAAAAAACTCCCTTATCACGCTGCACACGCAAAACAAATTTTACGATAAAAATGGATACCTCATATTGGAATAAATGATCCATCAAATTGTAAAGCTATCACAAAAACTCAGGATGTCAAGAAATAATGTATTTTGATTGGAAAATCCTACTAGAAAAAGTTCAATTAACACGTGACTTACAAGATGACACCATATTTTATCAAAAATTTGGCTCACTTTTTAAAAAAATGCGACCCCACCTAACGCCCACAGTCAATCATTGTTTGGTTTCCTGAAAACACATTCACCATATTTCAAGTTGCTAAATTCATGCCAAAATTAAAAAATTTCTTTTTCTAATAGATTCCATACCATTTGATTAGTTACACCTGATAGAAAACGATCACATCTAGACCCATTTAAAAATATACAAGGAAAAGAATAAATTACCAGGCTTTCAATATTCTTGAAAAATAATTAGCATGCAATATCCAAAAAACATTTTTCGCACACATAATTAGATATACAAGTTGAATACAAAAAAAGATTTGAAATGTAAAAAGGAAAATCCATAATCCCCAAGTCACACCCAAATCGGATCAAATTTTATGATCTATACTATATACCAATCATAATTTACAAAAACACTGGCAGCACCGGAGGAAAACACCTTCCAGAAAATCGCGACAGTACACGACTAAAAGAGTTATTGCTAATGATCAACACATACTTTGGCGCAATTCACTACGACGTTCAACTTGTTATGAAACTTGATTAGACCACTAGTAGATTTTTTCATGAAATGACACTATCAGAACTTGAAACACTACATCACTTATGTGAATTAGAACGAACACAAATATCACAGTCTTTAGCATTAGCTTTTCCAAAAATACCGTATATAGGATAACTAATCTCCAGTCATCGCTCATACTTTATTGATTGCGATGGAAACATCCTCTGGTGTTATACATGAACTCTCAGAAAATTGCACCACTGTATGTCTTTGAAGACAAAAGGTGCTACCAACGAATACCAGAAGTTTATGAAAATAAAGTAAACTGTGTAGACATACTATCACGTAGAACATATTTTTGTGATAAAAGTGTAGCATGTGGAGCAGAATATAGGCAAAATGTAGCACAACTTAATCCAAACGCAGATAAATGTTATCTTTTTTTTCCACCATAACACATTTTAATGCCACCTTCGAGAAAATTTCAACCGAAATCATCTCTAATATAAATCTATAATCTATAAGTATTTTTCAAACTCAGACAAAAAACAATAAATTTGCACCCATTACTTTCAAATTTTTTTAAACAAAAATAGACACCATCCAACGTCAATCATTTTGATCAAAATTGCCGTAAACTCGCTGAAACAGCCGGTTTCTCCGATATCTATAAACAAGATTAGAATGAAAAAAATATACTACATTTTGTAGACACACTATCACGTAAAACATAATTTTGGGGTAAAATTGTAGCCTGTGGATCAAAATATAGGCACAATGTAGTACAGCTTAATCCAAACGAAGATATATGTTATCTTTTTCTAACCGTAACACACTTTAGTGCCACCTTCGAGGAAAATTCAACTAAAAGTATCTGCGCACAATTTCGTAAACCTAATATTAATTTAAAAATTATGGGTATCTAATCAAATTCACACATACAAAATCAAATTCGCACCCATTATTTTCAAGTACTTACAAAAATGGACACCATCCAATGACAATCAATCGACCAAATTCTCCGTAAACTTACTGAATTAGCCCGTCTCTCTGACATCTATAAACAAGGCTACAATGGATAAATTGAAGAAATCAAAATTTATTTTTATCTAAAAGGAGAAAAATTTTGACTACAAGATATCTCAACAACCAATATCTTAATTTTATACACAAAACGTTAAACCCCTAGCGTTTCCAGGATTTCCATATTACATCTTAGATATAATGACTATCTAATACGCAATATTTAATTTTATAAGATTCCTAATCTCGCAACTTAAAGGAATTCATAACAGATGCGCCATACACACGTAGGTTGAAAGACAAGCTCAGAAATTAGCGAATATAACAAAAGCTATCAAGACAACCCAACACAAAGAATACTCCACAAGACAATGCAAACAAATATTAACACAAAACTACAGAGATGCATTTTCCGTAGCACAACACATACACCAAACTAAAATTATACAACAAAGCCCCATATCACACACAGAATTTCAGCCACAAAACACTGATAAACATTTTAACAAATCATAGAAAAACCACAAACTAAAATAATTGGTTGCCAGAACAATCATCTTCTTAGTCTACGATGAACCGCCAGATTTGATCCCTCAACCATTCCTTTTCATATCCCTTCAAACTCCGCCGACAACAATCTCTCCTATCCATCTCAGACCTCACCACTTCTCTCATGCACGTTTTTAGCGCAAGTTTTTCCACCTTTTCATCTAACTCACCTTACCTGAACTCTGATGACTCAATCCAAACTCTTCATGACACTAACTCCACTTTAAAACACCCTGCAATTGATACACCCGATGAATTTTTACATTCCGAGCCAAGCCCCGCTAATTTCTCAAAACCACTTTTAAAACCAATAACTACGCCTTCTCCTTTGGAACGTTCCACGTCCAGTTCTTCACACACTGATGCAACCCCCAAGGTTTCCCCTCTTTCCAGTCATGCCCCCGATGTCTCTAGCCTCATGACTGATGACCATCTTGAGAAAAATCGTGACGATATCATTGAAAATCAACAAAAAATTCACAACGATAATAACCCGCTCATTGTTCATCGATTAACTTCTTCTGCTTCCACCTCAGAATCGTCTCCATGATCTATCCGCAATGCTCTCACCCCCGCATATTTATGCTTATGGAACACAATTACCCCAATATCCCTCCACGATGTTTATTTAATCGTCCAGCATCCTCACGTCTTACTAGAAGTAATCAGCCCCGACGCAATAACCTTGCTTAAAAACCTTCGCTTATTCCCCCATGTACGTACGACGATACAGAAACCCAAGTCCAACGAAACACATACGTGGACAAATTTTCCTTTCTTCTCACCCTTTCTGGATCTCCTCTTACAACTTTACAAATACACTAACAATTCCAATGAAAAGAACCACTGATGTTGATGGGAGACTCTCATGCACCAACTTTCAGAAGCACTAGAGTTAATCAGTTTACCAACATCGGACTATCACAAAGAACTAACCGCATCATTGCACGAAAAACTAATCAATTTTCAATAACCTACCATGCTACATGGAAGACTCACCGTATGACACTGACCCCGCAGTAAATTCCGAGCTAGCCGAAACATTCTTCATAAAAACTGACTGAATCTTTGATTTGAATAGAGCTTATAAAAGTTTGGTCAAGCGATCGAACATGCACTTCAAAACACAAAGAAAAAGAAATCCATTTTTTTAGCAGATTCGATCATTTTCAGTTCACTTTTAATTTCCTCACCCTAAAGAGCATGCTATTAACTGTACACATAAAATCATGCTTAAAACTAAACTAACACGCATACAAATACATATCACCAATTTCTGCTGCGTCATTTCCTCCAGTTCACCGTCTTGAAACCCTCATCACCGCTACATGCTCATAAACACCGAAAAAACATCTCCATTTTTTCTTGTATTCACATATTGCATTAAATCCACTATCCTTCAATACATCCTCTGCATTTATGATAACGTCAGACGAATGTATAAACTTTGTACCTCACGAAAAAGTTCCCTCTAGAAGACTCCCGCCCCTTCATTATCCCGCATGAATATATCCAACCAGTTGAGATCCCACTTTTAGAGAATATTTACAATTTTAAGTTTGAACACAAATAAGTTAATCTAATCCAAAATATTAATCACAAATTTTCCGCCACAACAGAAGAAATTAAAATCATCCGCAAACAATCATCCGCGAAAAGCCACTCTTAAAAACACAAAATGTCAATCAAAAGCTTGCAAAACCTCAAACACCCTCATCCAGAATGTAAACTAACTTCACCGATTGAGTTTTTTTTGGATTCAGATACTCAGTAAGTTTGGACTTATAAAAATCACTAATTAAAATCAATATTTCACTCACCATTTTACACGCGTGTTTCATCATTTCTTTTGAGATTTCACAAAGATTTCTCTGAAAACATTAGGTAAAATAAAAAAAAAATAAAACTTTAGAAAATTTTTGTTTTAAAATGCTCCTATTTGCTATTAGTTTACATAATTGCAATAAATTTGATATGCATTAATAAATTACTCATAATGCTGTAATTTACCAATACGAAGTGAATTTATAATGAATAAAAAATGAGATAAGCCAATTTTTTTCAGGTTTGCTACATTCCGCAACTCTTAAACTTTTGTTTGACTCCCCCACAGTTCACGCACTCTTTCCACACAATTCAAAGTAATTCGCCACTGTTTATTTGTTCTAAACTGAATGTCTAGTTTGACAAAACTAACTTATAACAACTCTAATTTTATTTCACGACTTTTAATTTTTCCCTTAACTCGGTTGCAAGAAGGAATTGAAGCTTATCTTAAGCTAACCAATGCTAACACCACCAAACCAATCAACCGTACAAAAAAGTTTCACGGTACCCAAACCAGATTAAACCCAAATAAAACTGGATAATTTATTCTTTTGAACTTTGGTTTCAAATTCTATTCAGACTTTAAGACCACATGAAAGGTAAAAACACTCAAAGAATAACACAAACCAAAAACAATCCGTTCTTGAAAAAGGACTTAACCAAAGAAAAAAAACCCTGAAAAAAGTTAAGCACAAAAGAGACTCTACTCAAAGAGACGATGAATGTATACTCCTCCAAGTGGCCTCACCCACAAGGACGTTCTTAGCATGCTCTATAGCCCGCTTCATTCAGCGCGCTAAATCACGCTAATGACACACTCCAATATTTATGTTAAGAGTAACTCTAGGGTGAAATTTTTTTTTTTTTTTAAAGTTAATAAAACGCTTTTGCAAAACCAATTAAGAAAGATCATAACTAAAACTGAAATCACTAACAGGGTGCAGATATTTTGGTAGTGAAAAAGATTTCTCAGAGCATAGAAACGAGCAACTAAAAGGAGTTGAAAACTCGACCGCACTCACAGCCCTCACATGGCTTAAAGTATGAAGCCAATATCGCAGCAAAGGTACCCATTGAACATGAACAATGGCCAACTCTATATCGAACTCAGAAATACGGATCCTAGTCTCATGCCGCTTCACTCACAGAAGTCAAACACTGACTCACTATTCGATGAGTAATTAAGAATGCACGCAGTCTCGCTCTACTTAACGAAATCGACACATCACTATATCAGTCTGCAACCTTAACATGATCCCTCAACTCATCGACAATATACGCAATTTCTTCTCTCTTCCTGAGCACCTGTTTTTTTTAAATCTCCCTACGAAGACGACTATTTCTCATCACGAGCAACTGTGTCTTTCCTCTTTTCACTCCTTTCAAAGAATCTCCTCAAAAATATAAGGAGTTTTCTCCATACGACCTTCACCAGAGGAAACCTAAAAGTTTAAATATCTCTCAACCCCGGATGGGTGGAACCAGTTTGAAACAAATTTTTCTTATATTCAAATAAATTTTCCTGATATCTAATTTTGTAAAATACTTAGACTTAACCAATCACGACCCATGACTAAATTTTACAACAAATTGTAAGGCTGAAACTATTTATAGTTTCAGCCAGAGAAGAATAACTTTAACTTTGCAATTAATTGCTCTTTCTTGATTCTAAGCTCGCAATAAGACCAGTATATAATAGATCTCCTGAGACCGTGAAACATCAAAATAAGAGTAGGATTGGTATTAGACTTAGAAGTTGGACTAATCTATCCTACCAAAAATAAGATAGCGTGACGAGCAGAAGGTGTACCTTAACCGAAATTTTCTCTGAAAAAGCGACCCTTGACTTAAACTCAGTCGTTAAACAAATCCTGTTTAAAGATTTTATGATTGAAATAGTTAAGCTTTTCCGCGTGGCTGTTCTGAAAAAAAATCAAACGTTTGAAAAAAAATAAGCCATGTAAAATTTTTTCGCGATTTTTATAATCAGAAATTTTTCAAGGGCAAACTATTAATGGTAAAATTTTTGATACTTTTTGCCTTTTATAATGCATGCTATCTCGTCATTTCTAAAAGAGTCCCGAAGTTCGTCTTATTCAATTTCTTCTCCGAACTTTTTGTTTATCAGTTTCAAAATTTCATTTGCAAAAGTAGTGTTTTGGAAGTATATATTTTTTTCTTATCTCTTGAACTTACATTTTTGTATACCGTATTTTCTGTTGGTCAAAAGTTTTTTTTTCCAAATTAAGACTCTGAATAAAATTTCTCAAAGTGGGTTTTGAAAGAAAAGTTTTTTAAAACAAGCTCAATTTTGAAAACTATATTGCGGAAGTTTAGCTAAGCTGTAGCTGAAGTTTAACTAAACTTTAGCTTATGTTAGTGGCAATTTGCTTAAAATTTATCGAGGGCTGCTCCAAAGTAGCATATTTTCATTTTTTCAAAAAATTGTACTCATCAGATTTTATAAATGATACTCAAATCCATTAGTTTCATCTGGAATAATTGTTTTTAAATCAAATTCAAAAAAAAACTCATATATTTTTTGTGATGCAAGAAATTATTTTAAAAAAGTTGGCAGCGCAAAGTTGATAATCCTTTACTTAAAATACGTTATAGAAAAATAGATCAGACAAACTAAATAAAACACCCATCTACCAATCACGACCCATGACTAAAACTTACAACAAATTGTAAGGCTGAAACTATTTATAGTTTCAGCCAGAGAAGAATAACTTTAACTTTGCAATTAATTGCTCTTTCTTGATTCTAAGCTCGCAATAAGACCAGTATATACTAGATCTCCTGAGACCGTGAAATATCAAAATAAGAGTAGGATTAATATTAGACTTAGAAGTTGCACTAATCTATCCTACCAAAAATAAGATAGCGTGACGAGCAGAAGGTGTAACTTAACCGAAATTTTCTCTGAAAAAGCGACCCTTGACTTAAACTCAGTCGTTAATTAAATCCTGTTTAAAGATTTTATGATTGAAATAGTTAAGCTTTTCCGCGTGGCTGTTCTGAAAAAAAACCAAACGTTTGAAAAAAAATAAGCCATGTAAAACTTTTTCGCGATTTTTATAATCAGAAAATTTTCAAGGGCAAACTATTAATGGTAAAATTTTTGATACTTTTTGCCTTTTATAATGCATGCTATCTCGTCATTTCTAAAAGAGTCCCGAAGTTCGTCTTATTCAATTTCTTCTCCGAACTTTTTGTTTATCAGTTTCAAAATTTCATTTGCAAAAGTAGTGTTATTGGAAGTATATATTTTTTTCTTATCTCTTGAACTTACATTTTTGTATACCGTATTTTCTGTCGGTCAAAAGTTTTTTTTCCAAATTAAGACTCTGAATAAAATTTCTCAAAGTGGGTTTTGAAAGAAAAGTTTTTAAAACAAGCTCAACTTTGAAAACTATATTGCGGAAGTTTAGCTAAGCTGTAGCTGAAGTTTAACTAAACTTTAGCTTATGTTAGTGGCAATTTGCTTAAAATTTATCGAGGGCTGCTCCAAAGTAGCATATTTTCATTGTTTCAATAAATTGTACTCATCAGATTTTATAAATGATACTCAAATCCATTAGTTTCATCTGGAATAATTGTTTTTAAATCAAATTCAAAAAACAACTCATATATTTTTTGTGATGCAAGAAATTATTTTAAAAAAGTTGGCAGCGCAAAGTTGATAATCCTTTACTTAAAATACGTTATAGAAAAATAGATCAGACAAACTAAATAAAACACCCATCTACCAATCACGACCCATGACTAAAACTTACAACAAATTGTAAGGCTGAAACTATTTATAGTTTCAGCCAGAGAAGAATAACTTTAACTTTGCAATTAATTGCTCTTTCTTGATTCTAAGCTCGCAATAAGACCAGTATATACTAGATCTCCTGAGACCGTGAAATATCAAAATAAGAGTAGGATTAGTATTAGACTTAGAAGTTGCACTAATCTATCCTACCAAAAATAAGATAGCGTGACGAGCAGAAGGTGTAACTTAACCGAAATTTTCTCTGAAAAAGCGACCCTTGACTTAAACTCAGTCGTTAATTAAATCCTGTTTAAAGATTTTATGATTGAAATAGTTAAGCTTTTCCGCGTGGCTGTTCTGAAAAAAAACCAAACGTTTGAAAAAAAATAAGCCATGTAAAACTTTTTCGCGATTTTTATAATCAGAAAATTTTCAAGGGCAAACTATTAATGGTAAAATTTTTGATACTTTTTGCCTTTTATAATGCATGCTGTCATTTCTAAAAGAGTCCCGAAGTTCGTCTTATTCAATTTCTGCTCCGAACTTTTTGTTTATCAGTTTCAAAATTTCATTTGCAAAAGTAGTGTTATTGGAAGTATATATTTTTTTCTTATCTCTTGAACTTACATTTTTGTATACCGTATTTTCTGTTGGTCAAAAGTTTTTTTTCCAAATTAAGACTCTGAATAAAATTTCTCAAAGTGGGTTTTGAAAGAAAAGTTTTTAAAACAAGCTCAACTTTGAAAACTATATTGCGGAAGTTTAGCTAAGCTGTAGCTGAAGTTTAACTAAACTTTAGCTTATGTTAGTGGCAATTTGCTTAAAATTTATCGAGGGCTGCTCCAAAGTAGCATATTTTCATTGTTTCAATAAATTGTACTCATCAGATTTTATAAATGATACTCAAATCCATTAGTTTCATCTGGAATAATTGTTTTTAAATCAAATTCAAAAAACAACTCATATATTTTTTGTGATGCAAGAAATTATTTTAAAAAAGTTGGCAGCGCAAAGTTGATAATCCTTTACTTAAAATACGTTATAGAAAAATAGATCAGACAAACTAAATAAAACACCCATCTACCAATCACGACCCATGACTAAAACTTACAACAAATTGTAAGGCTGAAACTATTTATAGTTTCAGCCAGAGAAGAATAACTTTAACTTTGCAATTAATTGCTCTTTCTTGATTCTAAGCTCGCAATAAGACCAGTATATACTAGATCTCCTGAGACCGTGAAACATCAAAATAAGAGTAGGATTGGTATTAGACTTAGAAGTTGGACTAATCTATCCTACCAAAAATAAGATAGCGTGACGAGCAGAAGGTGTACCTTAACCGAAATTTTCTCTGAAAAAGCGACCCTTGACTTAAACTCAGTCGTTAAACAAATCCTGTTTAAAGATTTTATGATTGAAATAGTTAAGCTTTTCCGCGTGGCTGTTCTGAAAAAAAATCAAACGTTTGAAAAAAAATAAGCCATGTAAAATTTTTTCGCGATTTTTATAATCAGAAATTTTTCAAGGGCAAACTATTAATGGTAAAATTTTTGATACTTTTTGCCTTTTATAATGCATGCTATCTCGTCATTTCTAAAAGAGTCCCGAAGTTCGTCTTATTCAATTTCTTCTCCGAACTTTTTGTTTATCAGTTTCAAAATTTCATTTGCAAAAGTAGTGTTATTGGAACCATATATTTTTTTCTTATCTCTTGAACTTACATTTTTGTATACCGTATTTTCTGTTGGTCAAAAATTTTTTTCCAAATTAAGACTCTGAATAAAATTTCTCAAAGTGGGTTTTGAAAGAAAAGTTTTTTAAAACAAGATCAATTTTGAAAACTATATTGCGGAAGTTTAGCTAAGCTGTAGCTGAAGTTTAACTAAACTTTAGCTTATGTTAGTGGCAATTTGCTTAAAATTTATCGAGGGCTGCTCCAAAGTAGCATATTTTCATTTTTTCAAAAAATTGTACTCATCAGATTTTATAAATGATACTCAAATCCATTAGTTTCATCTGGAATAATTGTTTTTAAATCAAATTCAAAAAACAACTCATATATTTTTTGTGATGCAAGAAATTATTTTAAAAAAGTTGGCAGCGCAAAGTTGATAATCCTTTACTTAAAATACGTTATAGAAAAATAGATCAGACAAACTAAATAAAACACCCATCTACCAATCACGACCCATGACTAAAACTTACAACAAATTGTAAGGCTGAAACTATTTATAGTTTCAGCCAGAGAAGAATAACTTTAACTTTGCAATTAATTGCTCTTTCTTGATTCTAAGCTCGCAATAAGACCAGTATATACTAGATCTCCTGAGACCGTGAAATATCAAAATAAGAGTAGGATTGGTATTAGACTTAGAAGTTGCACTAATCTATCCTACCAAAAATAAGATAGCGTGACGAGCAGAAGGTGTAACTTAACCGAAATTTTCTCTGAAAAAGCGACCCTTGACTTAAACTCAGTCGTTAATTAAATCCTGTTTAAAGATTTTATGATTGAAATAGTTAAGCTTTTCCGCGTGGCTGTTCTGAAAAAAAACCAAACGTTTGAAAAAAAATAAGCCATGTAAAACTTTTTCGCGATTTTTATAATCAGAAAATTTTCAAGGGCAAACTATTAATGGTAAAATTTTTGATACTTTTTGCCTTTTATAATGCATGCTATCTCGTCATTTCTAAAAGAGTCCCGAAGTTCGTCTTATTCAATTTCTTCTCCGAACTTTTTGTTTATCAGTTTCAAAATTTCATTTGCAAAAGTAGTGTTATTGGAAGTATATATTTTTTTCTTATCTCTTGAACTTACATTTTTGTATACCGTATTTTCTGTTGGTCAAAAGTTTTTTTTCCAAATTAAGACTCTGAATAAAATTTCTCAAAGTGGGTTTTGAAAGAAAAGTTTTTAAAACAAGCTCAACTTTGAAAACTATATTGCGGAAGTTTAGCTAAGCTGTAGCTGAAGTTTAACTAAACTTTAGCTTATGTTAGTGGCAATTTGCTTAAAATTTATCGAGGGCTGCTCCAAAGTAGCATATTTTCATTGTTTCAATAAATTGTACTCATCAGATTTTATAAATGATACTCAAATCCATTAGTTTCATCTGGAATAATTGTTTTTAAATCAAATTCAAAAAACAACTCATATATTTTTTGTGATGCAAGAAATTATTTTAAAAAAGTTGGCAGCGCAAAGTTGATAATCCTTTACTTAAAATACGTTATAGAAAAATAGATCAGACAAACTAAATAAAACACCCATCTACCAATCACGACCCATGACTAAAACTTACAACAAATTGTAAGGCTGAAACTATTTATAGTTTCAGCCAGAGAAGAATAACTTTAACTTTGCAATTAATTGCTCTTTCTTGATTCTAAGCTCGCAATAAGACCAGTATATACTAGATCTCCTGAGACCGTGAAATATCAAAATAAGAGTAGGATTGGTATTAGACTTAGAAGTTGCACTAATCTATCCTACCAAAAATAAGATAGCGTGACGAGCAGAAGGTGTAACTTAACCGAAATTTTCTCTGAAAAAGCGACCCTTGACTTAAACTCAGTCGTTAATTAAATCCTGTTTAAAGATTTTATGATTGAAATAGTTAAGCTTTTCCGCGTGGCTGTTCTGAAAAAAAAACCAAACGTTTGAAAAAAAATAAGCCATGTAAAACTTTTTCGCGATTTTTATAATCAGAAAATTTTCAAGGGCAAACTATTAATGGTAAAATTTTTGATACTTTTTGCCTTTTATAATGCATGCTATCTCGTCATTTCTAAAAGAGTCCCGAAGTTCGTCTTATTCAATTTCTTCTCCGAACTTTTTGTTTATCAGTTTCAAAATTTCATTTGCAAAAGTAGTGTTATTGGAAGTATATATTTTTTTCTTATCTCTTGAACTTACATTTTTGTATACCGTATTTTCTGTTGGTCAAAAGTTTTTTTTCCAAATTAAGACTCTGAATAAAATTTCTCAAAGTGGGTTTTGAAAGAAAAGTTTTTAAAACAAGCTCAACTTTGAAAACTATATTGCGGAAGTTTAGCTAAGCTGTAGCTGAAGTTTAACTAAACTTTAGCTTATGTTAGTGGCAATTTGCTTAAAATTTATCGAGGGCTGCTCCAAAGTAGCATATTTTCATTATTTCAATAAATTGTACTCATCAGATTTTATAAATGATACTCAAATCCATTAGTTTCATCTGGAATAATTGTTTTTAAATCAAATTCAAAAAACAACTCATATATTTTTTGTGATGCAAGAAATTATTTTAAAAAAGTTGGCAGCGCAAAGTTGATAATCCTTTACTTAAAATACGTTATAGAAAAATAGATCAGACAAACTAAATAAAACACCCATCTACCAATCACGACCCATGACTAAAACTTACAACAAATTGTAAGGCTGAAACTATTTATAGTTTCAGCCAGAGAAGAATAACTTTAACTTTGCAATTAATTGCTCTTTCTTGATTCTAAGCTCGCAATAAGACCAGTATATACTAGATCTCCTGAGACCGTGAAATATCAAAATAAGAGTAGGATTGGTATTAGACTTAGAAGTTGCACTAATCTATCCTACCAAAAATAAGATAGCGTGACGAGCAGAAGGTGTAACTTAACCGAAATTTTCTCTGAAAAAGCGACCCTTGACTTAAACTCAGTCGTTAATTAAATCCTGTTTAAAGATTTTATGATTGAAATAGTTAAGCTTTTCCGCGTGGCTGTTCTGAAAAAAAACCAAACGTTTGAAAAAAAATAAGCCATGTAAAACTTTTTCGCGATTTTTATAATCAGAAAATTTTCAAGGGCAAACTATTAATGGTAAAATTTTTGATACTTTTTGCCTTTTATAATGCATGCTATCTCGTCATTTCTAAAAGAGTCCCGAAGTTCGTCTTATTCAATTTCTTCTCCGAACTTTTTGTTTATCAGTTTCAAAATTTCATTTGCAAAAGTAGTGTTATTGGAAGTATATATTTTTTTCTTATCTCTTGAACTTACATTTTTGTATACCGTATTTTCTGTTGGTCAAAAGTTTTTTTTCCAAATTAAGACTCTGAATAAAATTTCTCAAAGTGGGTTTTGAAAGAAAAGTTTTTAAAACAAGCTCAACTTTGAAAACTATATTGCGGAAGTTTAGCTAAGCTGTAGCTGAAGTTTAACTAAACTTTAGCTTATGTTAGTGGCAATTTGCTTAAAATTTATCGAGGGCTGCTCCAAAGTAGCATATTTTCATTGTTTCAATAAATTGTACTCATCAGATTTTATAAATGATACTCAAATCCATTAGTTTCATCTGGAATAATTGTTTTTAAATCAAATTCAAAAAACAACTCATATATTTTTTGTGATGCAAGAAATTATTTTAAAAAAGTTGGCAGCGCAAAGTTGATAATCCTTTACTTAAAATACGTTATAGAAAAATAGATCAGACAAACTAAATAAAACACCCATCTACCAATCACGACCCATGACTAAAACTTACAACAAATTGTAAGGCTGAAACTATTTATAGTTTCAGCCAGAGAAGAATAATTTTAACTTTGCAATTAATTGCTCTTTCTTGATTCTAAGCTCGCAATAAGACCAGTATATACTAGATCTCCTGAGACCGTGAAATATCAAAATAAGAGTAGGATTGGTATTAGACTTAGAAGTTGCACTAATCTATCCTACCAAAAATAAGATAGCGTGACGAGCAGAAGGTGTAACTTAACCGAAATTTTCTCTGAAAAAGCGACCCTTGACTTAAACTCAGTCGTTAATTAAATCCTGTTTAAAGATTTTATGATTGAAATAGTTAAGCTTTTCCGCGTGGCTGTTCTGAAAAAAAACCAAACGTTTGAAAAAAAATAAGCCATGTAAAACTTTTTCGCGATTTTTATAATCAGAAAATTTTCAAGGGCAAACTATTAATGGTAAAATTTTTGATACTTTTTGCCTTTTATAATGCATGCTATCTCGTCATTTCTAAAAGAGTCCCGAAGTTCGTCTTATTCAATTTCTTCTCCGAACTTTTTGTTTATCAGTTTCAAAATTTCATTTGCAAAAGTTGTGTTATTGGAAGTATATATTTTTTTCTTATCTCTTGAACTTACATTTTTGTATACCGTATTTTCTGTTGGTCAAAAGTTTTTTTTCCAAATTAAGACTCTGAATAAAATTTCTCAAAGTGGGTTTTGAAAGAAAAGTTTTTAAAACAAGCTCAACTTTGAAAACTATATTGCGGAAGTTTAGCTAAGCTGTAGCTGAAGTTTAACTAAACTTTAGCTTATGTTAGTGGCAATTTGCTTAAAATTTATCGAGGGCTGCTCCAAAGTAGCATATTTTCATTGGTTCAATAAATTGTACTCATCAGATTTTATAAATGATACTCAAATCCATTAGTTTCATCTGGAATAATTGTTTTTAAATCAAATTCAAAAAACAACTCATATATTTTTTGTGATGCAAGAAATTATTTTAAAAAAGTTGGCAGCGCAAAGTTGATAATCCTTTACTTAAAATACGTTATAGAAAAATGGATCAGACAAACTAAATAAAACACCCATCTGCCAATTTTGAGTAACTGGTTGCAAACTTGATTTTTGTCTGAAAAATTAGCTTTTAATGAAAAAACTGTCTGAAACGGGTCAATAGCTTTTTTAAATAATATGCTCTGTTTCAACTTCTTACAACCGTTTTCCTCTTGAAAATCTTTGACTTAAGAAAGTATTTTTGACTTTCATATTCTGAATTATGGAAAATGTTGGCTTAACAATAAATTACTTCTGTGATCATTTTTTTTGTAAATAAAAACTTAAAATAGAAGCAAAGCCAAAATTTCGAATCAACATTGTTATTCATCTGAGAAATTGTCTCTACGCTTTTATGCAATGCTATTTGAAATAAATATGCTCGGCAATAAAGACTCTGCTCAGATATTTCAGATTCTGATAGTAAAAGCACGTAATCTTGTCGAATCTTTAACACTTAGGACTAAATGCATTATCCTTTTTGAGCGCCACTGTCTTTGACTGAGTTGCTTTTAAAATATCTTTTGGATCAATTGAGAAATTTTCATCAGGCAAAACAGGAAGAAAGATGTTTCAAAAACGTTATTATACCAAGCAGATGGTTGGTGTGTTCATTTTTTTTATAATTGTGCCAATTGTTGTTGTTGATTTTTTTCGGGCGACCATTGCCTCGAAGAAAGCAAAACAGCAGGGTTGGGGCTGTAGTTTTGCATATAAAAACTACAAACTGCTCTGCATAGCATACTTCTAAGATACGCAAAAGCTTATCTGAAGGTATTTTTTGAGTTTCATTATTTTGAGTTTTGATGTTCCACATTCGTTGAAGGATCTGGCGCATGATTTCGTATCATTGAAAACATCAACCCACACGTCATATTAAGCCCAAAGTAATAATTCAATTATGACATATACGCTTCCTTGAATCACTTTGGAATGAATTCTAAGACGGATTAAATCTCGCTTACTAAATATCGCGCGTTAATTGTCCCAAATGGCAATCTTAAGACCCCCTTAACTTTACAAAAAAAAATCACAGGTGAAATATCAAATTTAAGCTAAGGGGAACAATAGCTTTCAAATGATGTAGAAAAAAAATCCGTCAAAAATGGCCAGTTACAACGTCGAAATTAGTTAGAAGAAAAAAACCCACCCCAAGCACAATTATTCCGTTAGCTTCGTTACGAACGCCGGAACAATTACTTTCGTTACGAAAGTCGGAAAAATAAAAAAACATGCCTTTAGCACCTATTGAGATATCTCATCATCCACGAGGTGAACAATAAAAAAATAAACAAACAAAAAAACTCGAGCTGGACATGCAAAGCACTTCAGGTGGAGATATGATTTCTTCAGGGTAATTTTTCCCCCAGGATAAATTTCCCTCATTCCATTACGTAAATTGACTCTTAACAAATTGAAAAAAATACAAATGAGTGAAAAAGCATCTTGGCGATTCGATTCCGTGGCAATTAACAACGAGACATTTAAGTGGATATAGTGTTTTTGGTTGAAGTAATCATGGTTTGTATTACCTTAAACCCTTTTAAACCCTTAAACCTTAAACTCGCTATCAATGTATACTATGCTTAAATGTCCTACCCAGTCAACTGAAACATTTTTGCGCGATGAACCCCAAACATCCTTTTTCATTATTGCTGCTTGGTAATTGACACGCGTATCTGAAAAGAATTCAACAGAAAGTCTCTTCCGCAAAAAAAGAAGGCGAATAAGACTGTAAATTTTATAGGTTGTTGGACATCCTTTATCTCTTATCCTTTTTTTCTGACGTGTGAGGAGGATATTGTTGCGTTTTGGCGATCACTTGATTAGAAGAATAAGTCAAGCAACCTACTTGAAGATAAACATACGCTCAAAGTAGATGCGAAGACGCTTTGAAGGCAGTAATTGAAAAGCGTTATACAGTTCTAACCTGAAAAAATTATCGCAGTTCAACTAAGCAGTTGCATAGTTCTCTATATCTTTTCCGAATCTAAGAAGGAGAAGCACTTGAGGAGCTTCATCTGAGCAAAACAGAGATAATAAGTTGGAAACTTCACTTTCTTATCTAACAAGTAATCAATATTTGGCTGGATGTGGCGCGAAAAAACATGAAAAGCGATTTTTGTGATCCTGAAGTATATTTGTTTCGCCTTGATTAGATTTATAATTACCTCTCAAATTTGCGAATTCAATAGAAAAAATAGCTTTCAAATACCCAACCAAGAGCCATTTCTAGCTTTAACTTAGTCAGTCAGTCAGCGTTTCAACTAGTCGCAGGAAAAAAAATTGAAAATTTCTGTTCTCAACTAGTCAATAATTGAACAAAAAAGATTGAAGGAAAAACAACGCAAAAACAAAGCTTTGAGTGTTCCGACTTTCCCCTAATCCAGGTCGAATAATTTTTGGAAAAAGAAAATTTTGAAAACCTATAAATTTTGAACAATATCAAAATGTGAAATTTTGAGACGTACAAAATTAATACGACCGATTAGCTAGCGCGCCTCAATTCAATTTGGAACAAATTTGTTGTGCAGGACAATTCGCTACGCGTAAATAATTTGCGTTACGCTTTCAGCATTATAATTAAACTCTTCAAAGCGCGCATAATTTAGTGCAGAACATGGCCAATTTTGCAATTATCAAACTTCCAGAAATTACAATTTTTTTGATGTTTGATTAGCCCAGATGACGCATAGGACCAGGGTAAGCATTTGTGCTCTCATGAAAACTTTTCCAGTCTGACAATGGATTTCTGTATCGTCAGAAACAAGTTTGTTCACTTTCAGC